>NC_056748.1:259807256-260027256 GCF_019279795.1 Protopterus annectens | reverse complement strand
TTTATCTGTGAACAAGCCTTTAAAGAGCATCATTAAATAATATTTTGAGTGTAGGTGAACACTAGGGCAAACTCATTAGCTACAGATGGATTTTGATAATAAAACTAAACAAGATAATTTTTAATAACAGTTCTTAAAATATTATTGTCAAGAATACGTATGTATCTTCATTTCAGAGTAGCATCACAAAACATGGCTGTCTTTCCAATGCATTAATTTGGACATGCTATTATGATTCTTTTTCTTTAAGTATGAGTTAACACTTGTCTCTGCTCCTTCTAAGAGCAGTGCTTTTGTGAGAGGAATACTTTGAACAGGTATTATATCATATTCTGCTTCTAAAAATCTCCCTAAAATGGGATGTTTAATTGACTAAGCATTACTTCTACTGGTGGAAAAACTACAATTTTCACTACAAAATGGTTAGTAGGCACAGAGTATAAAATGCATTTGAACTAACAACTACCATTTCTATACAAGCAGTAAGTTTGTTATAAACAAGGAACTACAATTAAACAAACTAAATATTTACACAACAGGAAGTACTACATCTAAGACTGTATTGTAGTGACTCAAAAATTTCAGGTAAGTTGCACAGAACTTAAAACTGTGACCCCACACAACACCTCAAGCAACACATAGCCCTTCTAAACTCACACCAACACCCACACATAGAAACACTAAATCCACATAAGCGGTGGCCCTTAACTGTAACCTACACAAGCAACAAGGACCTCCGAAGCTGAAATGTAAACAAACACCAATCACAACCAAAGTGTTACATAGCTCACAATACCAGTGTGTCACCCAGCAACAGCCCCTAAGGCAAGACAACAAACCTAATGCTTTAGTCATAGGTGACTCTTCAGTCAGGCACACTGATGTCCCACTCACCAGGCTGAACAAGGAGATAATTACAGTGAGCAGCCTGTCAGGTGCCAGGATCCGCCACATAACTCATGCACTCAAGTCACTCCACAACAAGTACAAATATGACTCTGCCATTGTCCATGTTGGAGTGAATGACTTGAGACATACCTCCCTGGACTGCATGAAAAGAGACATTGAAGAGCTCCCGGATCATGTGGCCCATGTAGGTATGACCCTAGCCCTGAGTAGCATCCTGCCTTCGTCCAGAATGATACCACAATATAAGGTCATTTAATGGGGATCCAGTATCTGTCTGCCTGGGACGATATGATCGACAAACCATGATGCTTTGCCAGAGATGGTCTGCACCTGTTGCCCCTGGGATTCAGGTTACTGGCAAAGGCTCTTGCCATCCCTATAGTCCCTTTTTAGGCAAAATTCAAAGGACAAAACCACCACCATAACAGGTACAAGCATGCAAAATCTGAAAGTAATGCTACTCAGTGCTAGAAGTCTAAACCTCAAAATGCACTCTCTCTCGAGGCACTCCTAAAAATGGAGAACATCGATATTCGTGCAGTAACTAAGACATGGTTCAAGGCTCCAGACAACACTCCTGCAATACCAGGCTACAACCCTTACCACACTTTTTGTCCACCAAAGCAGGATCAAAACACTAAAGGTGGAGGAGTGTCCATATTCACCAAGGATATTCACACCACCAGGTTAGTTGCCCAACACAATGCGTCTGAAATTCTCCAAGTGCAACTAACACTAGGTAAGACTGCAATCCAAATTGTAGCTTGCTACAGACCTCCCACCATGCCCCAAGATTCTCACTACACATTTCTAAACATACTGGAAAATATTAATATACAACCAGACACCCTAATATTGGGTGATTTCAACTACCCTGCCATTAACTGGGAAAACTACTTGTGTACCAACACCATTGCCCAATGGTTCTTGGAATTCATAAATTCCAATGCCCTGGATCAGCTAATCCATAGTCCCACCAGGGGCTCCAATTTCCTAGACCTGATCATTACCAACATGAGAAATCAATGCTCCACACCTATGGTCACCCCCTCATTGGTCAGGTCAGACCATAAGCTAATCACCCTTAACATCCACATCCCACCCCCACCCCCCAGTAAGGAAACCTCCATAAAAAAACTTCTCCAAAGCCAACTTCATGCTACTCAAGTCAGAAGTTACAAACTTCATGACACCCATGCAGATGGGAACTGAAAGTTTGACTGCTGAGTCCTACACTAAGGCATTGTATGAGCACATCCACTCATGCATGAATTGTACCATCCCAAATAGAACCAAGATGCTCTCCTCCAAAAAAAGGAAGCCAATCTGGTGGCCCCCTGCCAAAACCAAAGTTTACAACAAAAGGAAGAAACTTTTGCAGAAAAGAGGAAAATCCCAGGATGCAAAAACTCCCTTACCAGCCTCAGTAAGAAGCTGAGATCCCTCATAAAATCCTCCAAAGCTAGTTACGAAAATAAAATTGCCAAAGATTCCAAAGACAACCACAAGGCATTCTTTTACTATGTCAAGAATCTAAATGGCAATGCTCAGATCTGCTCTGATCTACAACAGAATGGCATTAAATATACTGATCCCAAGGATATTGCCAATATCCTGGCAGATCAATTCAGTGCCAAATTCACCCCCCTCTCACCCCCTAAATGCCCATCTCAATACTGGAAGATTGCCAAATTCCAGTAATAATGGCCACACACGTAAAAAACTCACTCTCCAAAGCTAAGAATACAGCATCCATGAGACCAGATGACATCCTGGGCTGTGTACTACATAGACTACAAAATGAACTGGCACCTCACCTAAGTGTCATGTTTAATCACACCCTCACCACAGGCTTCTTGCCCACTGAGTGGCGCACAGCTACAGTTATCCCACTCCACAAGGGGGAATCCACCTTGGATCCCGGGAACTACCACCCCATCAGTCTGATGAGCCTGATCTGCAAGGCCATGGAACTTATAAACAAAGACATTAGCAACCTTAAAACACTGGACCCCACCCAGTTTGGGTTCGTGAAGGGACAATCGTGTCTCCTGAACTTGATTGACTTCTTTGAATCAGTCTCCAGAGCTGTGGATGAGGGAAAGGCAGTCCACACAGCCTGTCTGCATCTCGGCAAGGCCTTTGATACCATACCCCACTCTGGAAGCAATAGATAAACTTACTAAGCTGGGCATTAATCCCTACGTCACTCAATGGGTTGCCAACTGGCTTACTGACAGAACCCACACTGTAAAAGTAGCTGACTCCAAATTCAGCTCCAGACAAGTGACAAGTGGAGTACCTCAGGGTTCAGTCCTGGGACCTCTCTTGTTTGGCATCTACTTCTTTGAAGTACAGGCCAACACTAAGGGATTCTGTCTAACAAAGTTCACAGATGACTGCAAACTGGGAGCCATTATTGAATCCCCAAATTATGTTGATACTCTACAAAAGGGCCTTACAGAAACAGATGCTTGGTGCCAGAGCTATGGGCTCAAACTCAATGCCAAGAAATGTATAGTTATTCCCTTTGGGAAAAAACATGTATCCGTGAATTACCACATAGGTGGCAGTACACTAAACACCGAAAGTGTAATAAGAGACGTAGGGACACAGGTGGACAGTAGTCTCACCTTCAATAACCACATCGCCACAACAGTCAGGAAATCCTTCTATGTTGCACACCTCATCACTAAGGGCTTTTCATCCAGAAAAAAGGGGGTCATTGTCCCACTGTACTCATCCCTCATTAGACCCATTATAGAAAACAATGCCCCGTTTGGTATGTACCTCTCAAGACATCTGCAACAACTGGAAAGGCCACAGAAATACCTCACTGAAAGAATCACAGGCTTAAAGCAGATGCCCTATGCTGACCACCTTAAAAAACTCCAGCTATACTCTTGTCGCATATCGTTTACTCCGAGGCGATCTCTGCTTAACATACAGGGCCATGTCAAATCCAGAGCTGTTGGACATGCTACACTTAAAGAAATCCTAATCCCTCATAGCCACATGCTCCAGGGATCTAAACCTTGTCATCACAATAAACAAAACATGCTGGAAGGATAGGTTCCTGACCCAGAGACTCCCCAGACGCTGGAATAGACTGCCCATACATGTCAAGCAGAGCACCTCTTTGGCCCTCTTCAAAAGGAACCTTGATGACTGGATGGGAGAAAGGAAATTCACCCCAGGGATCACATCAGTCGACCTACTAGACGGGGGTCCAGGGAAGTAAATAATGTGGGAAGAAATAGCCAGGGAATTGTTATGGCTAGGCTTGTATAGGCCCTAGGGCCAATAGCCTAGTACCAACCTATGAACCTATGAACTATTTTCAGTTGGCTCTCAGTACTAGCGAGTAAGCTCATTCAGTGAACTGTGCATGCATCAACATTTGCAAGGATGGGTACAAGCTGTGTACATGACATGTATGTCTCCTCTTCATTGTTTAAGCATAGAGGTAGAACAATGGAAAATATATCTATTATTCAAGGAATAGTTTTAAAAAGATACCAGAATTCTATTTTGTATCTCCAGCATATAGTGTTAATAAACACCTCTTGGCCAGAAATGATGCAGGATTTGCCCACTCCCAGCAAGACTTACCCACTAGGTATTTACCCTAATAGTTAAATAGTGCTAGTCACGGGTATATACTGCCATCATTAGATGAGTGGGCGTTTATAGTAAAACGACTCACACTAGTATTGTAGTGCACTAGTCAGTATCATAAATTTTGTATGCTAGGATTTCACTGAGATTTTGCAAGTCTTCTCTGAATTCCTAAGTAGACTCTGTATATCAGCTTTAATGGTCTTTGCAAGTGGTTGCAGTACATTTTAGTCGCTATAATACTCCTGGTTAAAAAGTCAGATAAGAGTTGCAGGTTTAAAAAATATACTTATCCTTGAAGGATGATTTTTAAAAATCAAATTTCCTTTTGTTTTTAATAAAGCAAAACATAAAATTCAATGCATTTATATTTTAATGATGTATCCCTTTTCAGTATTGTATTTAAAATATTAAAATTAAGTTAATACGTTCATAGGAGGTTACTAGGGTATTTACCCTAGGGCCTTTATAAGCCTAGCCATGTTATACCCTAGTTCCCTTATTGACCAAGTTGCATGGTCTATATTTGCAGTAGGAGTCTATGATCGGCACTGACTACCCTTATCCAAGAGGGACATAGATGACACCCCCAGGGTAAATTTACAGTCTCCCATCCAGTTAGTATAAGTTACGCATAAATAGGGTAATTGAAGAGCTCTGTTTTAAGTGAATTCGGAGTTTGCTACAGCGGAGTCGCAATCTCTGGGAACCATATCTGCCACTTCAGCATGCCCTACTAATGTCACAGGCTAAGTTAAGATCAGTAGCGTGAGTGAATCTTGCCCATTTGACTTGCAGATGTACAGCATTTCCATTAGAGCAGGGTTGAAGACTGCTCTGTAGGCCAAGCAAAAGTCACCCCTCAGCAGCCTATAAGATACAGAGTACAATGACAGTGGGCCTTCAGTCTGCCCATGTAGGTCATATGTTGAAGGCGCTGAATTTTCTTGGTGAGAAACCTCTGAGGTCTCTCCAGCTATTGCAGGTTTCTGGTCACGTACATACAGAAGGGAGCATTGTATTCTGTTAGTGGTCTGTTGAGAGATGAGTACAGGAGAGTTATCCTTAGCTCTGGATGCAATGCCCTTACTTATGAGATGTGCAACATAGAAGGCCTTTCATACCACTGTGGACATATGGTGATCAAAGTAAGGTATGGGGGGGGGGTAGTGCTAATATTGTAATTTGTAGGCACTTCCCTTTTACTGAAAGGGATAATAACACATTAATTTGCATTAAGTTTAAGTCCATAGCTTTGCCACCAATCATTTGTTTGTGTAGGTCCTTTTTGTAGTATATCACCATCATTGGGGGACTTGGTATTGCACCCAGTTTATAGTCATTGGCGAACTTGGTAAGCCACAGGCCATGTATCTTTGCCTGGACATCTGAGAAATAGATTCCAAAACAGTAGGGGGCCTGACACAAATCCCTGTGGTACACCAGTGGTAACTGGTTTGCTGGTAGAGGTGGAATCCCCAACTTTGACTGTATGCATTCTGTCAGTGAGCCATTTGGCTACCCATCTAGTGACACATGGATTAATTCCAAGCTGGGTGAGTTTCTCAATGATGCCTGATTGGGGGATTGTGTCAAAAGCCTTGGCTAAGTCAAGATAAGCCATATGTACTGTCTTGCTTTCACCCAGGGCTTTGATGACATTCTCAAAGAAGTCCACCGGGTTTAATAAGCATGATCTACCCTTAACAAAGCCAAATTGGGTCTGGTCAAGAGGTCAATGATGATTCTCTTCATGGCCTTGCAGATAAAGCTGGTGAGGCTTATTTATGGGTCTATAGATTTCAGGGTCGGTTGATGGACTCCCATTGTGCAAGGGAATTACTGTGCTGCTTTCCACTCTGCTGGGACAAAGCCAGTACTTAGACTGTGGTTGAAGAGAGTGCCAAGTGGTTCTGCTAGTCCTGTTTTAAGCTATTTAGTAGGCAGCCTGGGATGTTATCCATTCCCATAGAGGCTGTGTTTTTGGCTATGGAGAGTGCAGTTATGACCTGCTTTTTGGAGATACTGGGTAGAGTACTGGTGACAGGTATGCTTTGGGGTATGTCTGGTGGGGGCGGGGGGAGTGAAGTTTGCACCAAATCTGTCTGCTAGCAGGTTGGTAATGTTCTCAGGGTCAGTATGAGTAGTGCCATCCACTATTAGTTCAGCACAAAGCTGGGCCTTCCCTTTTAGAATTCTGACTTGGCTAAAGAAAGCCTTGTGATTATCCTTAGCTAGGGGTGCTAGTTTTGTTTCATAACTGGCATTAGAGGATTTTACAAGATATTTAATTTGCTTGTTCAACCTGTGAAGGGTCTCCTTCCTCTGCTGAGTCAGTTCCTTCTTATTAGTTTCTTCCACTTATTATATAACCAATTTATGCTTGATGTCCACCAGGGTGGCTGTTTTTTTTTTGTGAGGACCTTGTTTTGATCCATTCATGTAGAGCCAAGTCTATACATTTGTGTAGGTGTTTATACAGGGCATTTGTATACACATCTGTATAGGAGTCATTGTTGACAGTGGTAGCAGGGTGATTGAACCTGTTTATGCCATTGCTTATGATGCTATAGTTTGCTTTGGAGAAATTTTTCATCCGTTTTGCTCTTGGGGGGTATCAGCTATGATTGTTACTTTGAACGAGACTGATTTATATTCAGACCTTACCAGGAGGGCAACACACAGGGGGTAGTGCACAGACCCCCTATGTTGGTGAGTACTAAGTCTAGGAAATTTCAGCCCTTTGTGGGGGTGCAGACAATCTGCTCCAGAGCATTTGCATTAACAAAGTCCAGGAACCTTAAGGCAAGTGTGTTTGTGCTCATATATGACTCTCAATTGATCAAAGAATAGTTGACATTACTCATGACTAGGGTGTTCGGTTGTACAGTGAGTGACTCAAGCAGGTCCAAGTAAGCAGAGTGGTTCTCATGGTTCATGGTGGGGGACCTATAGCTAACAATGATATAGAAGAGGGTTTTACTTACAGTTAGTTGAAATTGGAGTAGGTCTAGGGAGTCATACTGTTTGACCAGTCTTGAGGTGTATTTGTCTTTAATGAAGGTGGATACACCTCAGCCTTTGGTTCTTTTCCCCACATTTTGATGTCTGAACATCTGGAAGCTTTGTAGCCTTGCATGGCTGGGGTGCTCTCTGTGGTCTTGAACCATGTCTCTCTGACTACAGAGACATCAGCATTTTCCAAGGTAAGGAGTGCTTCCATTTTGTGCTGTTTCTGAGGTAGACTCTTAGCATTAAGCAGTATAACTGTGAGTTTGTCTCTAGTGGATTTTTTTTACGTCAGGAATTTTGTTGTTATGACATTGCCTAAAAAAAGGCAATATGGGGGAGGCAAGTACCTTTGCCAATACCAAAAGCCAAGACCATCTGTGGCAAAGCAGAGTGGTCTGTAGACTATATCATCCTAGGCTGACAGATACTGGATCCCCAGGACTGACACCAGAAGCTAAGCCAGTTGTTGAAGTCAATCATTTTTTGTTTATATTGAGACATCATATCTGCCATTAAACAAACCGTAAGACATTTAAAATGAATAGTAAGTCATTTTTTTGTTCAGAGTACTAGATCATTTTTGTGGGAACATTTACAAATACTCGATCAAATACAATGAGGATACAGACTATCAAAACTGCATGACTCTTTTTATTTAAAGACAATGCAATGAGAAGCAGACAGAATCTCTCAAAAAGCATGTTTCTTTCTTTTTTACACTGTGAGAAAACAACCAGGCTCTGAAATAATCACAGCAGCTCATTTCTATTGCAATACTTTTTACCTTTTCTATCCAGCTGTAACCATTTACGTTAAACCTGTTTTTAATGAGCAGTGCCTGCTATTGTTATGCAAATTGTGCACGTAGTAGCAGTTGTTGAATCCTTGACATCCATTAACCAGCAAGATTCAATGTAATAGATTTAAATGGGTTTAGCGAAAATAATTGCTTTACCAGTACATTACCTCTTTCTCTGAAATTACAAGGCATTCAATTTTTTCCTGTCAACATAGTTTTCACTTTTGTCTTCCTTCGTTATCATGATTGCTTACTGTTTGATACTCACGTTCTAATATGGAGAAATGAAGAAAAATTGGCTTCAACATCTCTTTTAACAGGATTGTGCAGGTCAATGTCAAGTGGTACTTTATGAAGAAGCCCTACATACTTATAAGGAAAGCACTTGTGTGATGTTTCTGAGTAATGCATTTAATGCAGTTCTTGCTGTTTTCCAATGTATGGGCATACATTTTATCTATCTTATTTGCTTGTTGTCATAAAGGTGCTCATTTCTTATGATTAAATGTGTTGCAGCTGACAAAATCAGCAGCTTGTTCTCCATTATATGATATTCCTTTTCTTCTTCTTCTTTTTCGGCTGCTCCCATTAGGGGTTGCCACAGCAGATCAACTGTTTCCATTTCTTGCTGTCCTTATCAGTTCTCAGAATTGCAGGTATGACAAATAATGAGAACATTTCAATTAAGTGTGGTATAACAGCATTTCCAGATGTGGAACTGACTGGCTCAATAAGTTCCTATCTACCATAACAAGCAAATATTTTAGCAATAACCCATGACTGAGTGTAGGTAATGCTGGATTTGCCCTTGCTTGGCATGGTTGGATTACGAGGTGAAGCCTGATGATTAAACAAAGACAAACGTGGGTATATCCAGCATTACCCACACACAAGCATGGGTTATTGCTATTATACAATGACATTATTAAAAAAAATCTTACCTTTTCTAAGTAATATTATTGCATAAAGCAAATTTAGTGGTCTTCTGCAGTTCACCCTGAGAAAGGGATGCCTTAAGGTGTGTACTGTGCATGCATTCAGCTTCTATGCACAGTATATAAATAAAAATAAAAATGTCTTTCTAATTGCCTGTCAGTGGAGGTTTACTTCATCAGAAAAAGCATTTAGCAAGCTATTTTTATTTTGTTATTATATACATTTTCTGTTATTATATTATTTTAATGAGGACCAAGGAGTCCACCTCTTTGTTACTGTTTAAATTATGATACATTGTGTGTCACAGTAGTGAGATATTTATTTTTTCTGGAGAGGGTGAAGGTTGGAAGGACAAGTTTCTACCCTTCTGTTTGGTGCATTATATTTTCTCTGATTTACAGAGAAGGTGACAGGACAGCTGTAGCTTTCTGTTTTATTGGCTATCGTTGCCTGAGGCCTAGTTTATTTCTTTGCAGAGACTTGGATATGGCAGCTTCTGTGGCTCTGAGTAAACTTAGTCCTCTGTGGAGATGCTTACCAGACTTGCTTCTGTTGAGAGCAGATGATTTACAATGGCAACAGTGATTGTTCAAATAGCATGTATATTTTTTAGAATATTATTTATTGTAAAAATGTCCAGTAGATAAAGCTCCATAAATATCTGCACTAAATCTGTTTATGGTTGTGTTGACAAGTTTGTCATCTGGAGTGGCACTGCTGTGTTACTGAGTACAGCTGCCTGGTATTGTACATAACATTGAACAATATTCTATGTGATAGTCAGTGTGTGGCAGCCAGATTTTCCCTCCCATTAATTTTTTTTATTCTTCCTACAGCTTGATGAGACTCATGCTTTTATGCTGTAAAGCTTTTGTTTATGGTCACTGTGGCAAGACTAGTTTGTTTCCTCTTAAAACAGACTTTACATCATTAGACACAGCACATTTCTTAAGAAAGCATTCTGAAAGTCACTGCAAGAGTTTGTGCCATGAAATGTTCTGACACAGTTTGCATTGCTGAAATACTTATCTTCCTCTACAAGGAGAGAGCTTTGGTAACTGCACTGAATGCAGTAACATTAATACAGTCTTTAGCTACACTTAATATTCTTATTTATTATTCATTTACATATTATTAGTTTCCAGTGCTACTTGCATTTTCCTTTCATGCATGCAGTATAGGAAGTTGTATAAATCATATACTTCAATGATGTGTAATAATTTCAGTATTTGTTACTTCTGTGTATGGGGAATAAATATGGTTTTTAGTATTACAGCTGTGTTTGTTTTTTTTTTTTTACCTTTTTTCACTATTTTTCCTATGTCCATCTCTCAGATCTTCCCTATGCGTAACCGTTCATACAGTAACACTTCTTATAATATCACAAAATAAAATACTTCTATGGATACTAATTGATTTTTATAAATGTATTACCATGTGGCAAATTAATGTCTGCTATTATAATGTATCTATGAGAGCTTTAACATAGGGTGTTTGCTTAGAAGTGGTTACAGTCCTGTCAGACTCTTCTAGTCAACAAACAGTAAAATAAACCAATAAAAATGGCAATATATGATTCAAATGTATGGGTCATTGTCTTTTAAATGTTGTTGCCTAGATCAACATATGCATGAATGTATAATTCTCGGTTTATGAAATCATGACATATAGCATTACTCATCATTCAATAACAATATGTTGGATAATATATCTCACAGACAGTATTTTATTTGTATGGGAACAACAATATTTGAATGTGCTACATACTTGTGAGAGGAAAACTGGCTGCAACTAAGATAACACTTCTCTGTTGTGACAGGCTGCAATTGTAGTATGACAATGTACATGCTACGGATGTGGAACAATAGTTTGGGACAGGGAATGTAGGCTACAGCTAGGATGACACTTCCCTTTTTTGACAGACTGTCATACTGCAACTACAATGTACACACCACAGATATATTGCCTATATACACTGTATCCTATTTAGCACACACACACACACACACACACACACACATACATTTCTGTGGGAAGGCAGAGTGAAGAGAAATGGAGCATGTACTTACTATACTGTCACAATGTAATGCATTTGTTGAATGCAACATCATTTTCATAGGAGCTCCTTGGCACTGACATTTGTAGTACTTTCGACACAATTAGTGCAGTTATTTATTGCTTTGGAATTGCAATCTTTACAATATCATAAGAGATGGAGCAAACATGAAGCTATTCAAGTGATGAACATATAACAAATGTGAGTTCACTGTAAATAGTTTCCTTCTTTGCCTTCTGTAGTGTGCATGCTTCTCATTGCAAGTTGTCTGCTGCAGGTGTGAATTCAGGCAGGAGATAGAATGAATAAATCTCAGGCAAGTGAAGCCAAGCTCCAGTAACTGTTCAAATATGGTACAAATATGACTAATGAACCTAGCAATGACCCTAAGGAAATTTAATCAAACAAGTCAAAATCCACATATTTGAATGATAAATATATAAAAGAAAAAAAATCCTTTGCAGTAATAATAGGGTACCACATTGTCTAAGGGTAAAAATTCATAGGTTAACCAAAGTACTGAGCACTTGTGTAGTTAGTGATTTATGTAATATTTTGCCTAAAAAAGAATTGAACCTAGAAGGCCTGAAATTCCACCATACTTGAGGTGGTTTCTTTGCCTGATACTACAATTCTACACATACTCACAGATACCTGATATCAGTCCATACAGGAAAAACTCCCATTAGGACTCAGTTTAATGCATGACATCATTATGTATGACTCAGTTATACAGATGCTTTCTTTTTTCAGACTCATCAAATCCGCCTCTTAAACAATTATCTATATAGCTTGAGAGCATGGGAGATTTGATCTATACTGGTTAAAAACACTACTTGCTATCAAATTGTTATCCATGGATTAATGATGGGATAGGGAGGTTGCAGTCCATGTCATATGATGTAGGGCCAAACATCATAAACATTGCTGAGACCATACCATTAGTGTAGTGAAACCATTTCTGCTGTCCCCATGGCAACTTTAAACTGATTATTATCGTTGAGGAAACTGAAATTACTTGAATATTTAAGGGGAGATGTGGTAAAAAAAAATGGTGACGCTAGCTTGTCCATCGTGTGCTTTTTATTAATGGGATACACGTGTTTTTACAAGTCACTGTATAAGCCAGAGTAATTGACAAAGAAAGGGAGAATTCCTTCCATAATAGGTAATGCTTTTATTGGTTGATGGCTAGCAACATGCATGCCACTACAAGTATAAGCAATTTTAACTTGTGACTATACAGGTCCCACAAGGCCAGTCTGTCATCTTGAGCAGAAGTCTTAGATAGAGGATCAATGGCCAGAAAAAAAAAAACTAAACTCTGAAATAGTAGACATCTGTGCTTGGTATCTTCTCTTACAGATATGCACTGTGAAAAATTTACATTCGAGTAAACTTAGCTCTGTGGAATTTATAAACAATTTTGCAAGTTATAATTGTGAAGGCTAGGAAACTATGACTCCAAGTCCATCTGTAATTGCTACCATGAGATGGAATTAAAAACCTTCTTTAAAATCTAAAAAAATATTATTTACGGAAGATTCAAGAAAAATTGTTATGACATAAAGAGAGTAGGGTTTGAATATGATTAGCATGTTGTCAGATTTGAAGAAACCCTGCCTGCGTATGCCCTGGCCAGCAGGCAAACACCAGGTTGTAGAGTGAAAAGACCCTTAGACTGAAGTGGCTGTTTTAACAGATGATGTAGTAGAGGCATCTAAAGGGCTGCTTCCGAGGGTCCTTAGGAATTTGGCCAGTGTGACAAAGATATTCAGTAGACTATCAAGTACTGTTGAAATGCCTGAGGGCAGGAAGACAGAAAGGAGCAAGAATAATCTGAGCAACTGCATACTTTGTAGGTTAATAGAAGTAGCACAGAAAGGCATGGAGAAACTCCCTCCAAATATTACTTTTCCTTTAAGAAAACTATATCCAGGAAAACAACAAACAATGTCATAATGTGAAGTAGCTATTACTTAAATTAATTCTGTCTGAAGGCTGGATAATGTAGATTTATCACAGAGCTCATCCATAAGGAAAGGCTTATAGGTAAGTTACCAGGCTAGCTGCCCCTGTGGGCCATTTTAAGCCTAGCCAATTTTCATCTAAGGTGAAAAATAAACCCTGTAAAAGCCTTAACCATTATGGCAACCCCCAATCCCTGGGAAGTAAAGTTGTCTTCTGCCTAGAGTTAATTTTCTGACAATTGAAATTCTGACTAAGAGTATTGTTCAAAATGACAGACAGCCAACTGTATACTCAAAAGATAAATTTGCTTATGTTTGTGGATGAATGTATGTGGCCACATATGTTGCCACACAGCATCCAAACAGGAACTACTAATCATAAAATAGTTAGAGAAATGCCAGTAGTGGTGACATATCTGGACTAGCTCAGGGATGTTGACTTGGTCCTGAACAGGGAGCTGATTGAAATATTAGAAGAGTTGGATAAGACTTGTTTTAAAGCACATAAATGGTCGAGGTGACAGGAAAGATGCCAAGAATAAGGATGACCAGTTATGTACTGCAGAAATTAGTTTGAGTACAGTACTCTTTATTGCTTCATTTCTATCATATCTGAGGGAAATGTACACAGTCAAACTCTGCCAAAACACAAATAGATGTAGCAGCAGTGCATTGCACTTGGTGTAATCAAGGGACTTGGAAAGGCTGACCAACTGGGAGAAATGGCATCTGCCCTTCACTGCAGTCACATGCAAAATGCTACTGGTATGACCTATAGCTGAAAGGGTAGAACTGATGAAAAAAAAAAGAACAAGAACCTAGGGGTGCTCTTCATAGCTGGAGTGGACCACCAGAACAAAATAAAGTCCATAACAGGAAGGAATAGAAGGCTGATGTGTATCTACATGGGAATTAATTCTTGAAGTAAATAAATAATCATCTTTTTTTATCAGGCCATCATCAGCTCACACTTTGACAGCTATGTGATCTTTCACTACAGCAGAAGTAGAACTTATTATTGAACCTGTCATGACAGCACTATGAAATCGAGCCCCTTACCAAAACATAAGTAGACCAGCAGAGGTAGTTTGAATAAGTAAAGGGCCAGAAAGGATTAAACAATTAGCTATGACCCCCCCCCCCCCCCACACACACACACACAATAGAGAGTTATGGGTGTAGCCCCAAATTTCCTTGCTTTTTTTGTTTTTAAATGCTAAGTATCAGTGAATGCTGCTTTGATGAAATGAGTTAATTATGAGCTGCCATGATTCTACCAGCAGAGCATGTGATATGCAAATAACAGTAACTGTTCATAATGTATTTTTTTTCTTGATTACTGCTGTTATAATGTTCACTCCCTGAGTATTATGGGAATGTCGTGAATTGGTTGTTTGCCTTGGTATGTATTATCTACTGTCAATGGGAATAGCTGTTGCTCTACATTTTCCTACCTACACGTGGTGATTTACTGCAGACTGCTCTGAGTATTACAACAGTGGGTATAATCTGTTATTGTTCTGGAAATATAATGGTCCCTATAAGGGACAGTAGATAAACTGAGCTCTGTGTGCTTGAACAGAGATAGCAAAAGTATGTGCAGTGCTCTGAGGATTAGGGGGTAACCAAGTACTGTCTCTTCATTATAGCACCTGCTTTATACTTGTCAGATGTATCCATTATTATATTCACAACTGCCATCCACTTAGTGATTTACAGGTGGCAAACATACGTACCTTATGCAGAACACTGTAGCATGAATGAGTGCAGTACTGAACTTCCGATATATGTGGTCTACCATACAGGGATCAGCAGGCACAGGCAATATTCTTGGTGGTCTGCAGCCACAAGCATGATGAACTGTGGTCTAAGAATTGTGTGAATATGAGGCCTCAGGAATTTTTCTTCTAGAATACTATCTGCTGGCTCCCTATTGAAATGTCAGCACTCGAAATGTTGAATGGTGAAAAGGCAAAAAAAAAAAAAAAGAGCAAACCTCAAAGATCACAATTCTCCTTTAAACTTCTTTTAGCAGGAAGGCAAGACCCCTTGCCATCCCCAAATGTGTATATATATATATATATATATATATATATATATACATATATATACATGTGTGTGTGTATCAACCGGCCACATCACTGAACCGTTTCCACAAAACCAGAACTGCGAAATCTTTCAAATGTCGAAAAAACTTCTAATTTCGACATTTCCGACCCCGCCACACCTCCACACCAGTGCTAACATGGGTTAAAAAAGGGGCAAGACTTTGTTGTTCAGAAATTTGATTTTCGACGTTTTGAAGAGTCGCAGTTCAATATTCATGGAAGTGGGGTCAACCATAACGTGATCGGCATCATGAAGGTAAACCTATATATATATATATATATATATATATATATATATATATATATATATATATATATATATATATAAAAATATACATATATATATATATATATATATACATATATATATATATATATATATATATATATAAATATATATATATATATATATATATATATATATAAATATATATATATATATATATAAATATATGTACCAACTCTGAGACTGCCATACCTCAGATACAAGGGAATATTCTGAAAGATTTCTAAATCAAACTTAGTATATGTAAGTGTGTTTTTTGGACTCAGTCTCCATATTTCTGAACTGGCTTTAACAGGTCAGTACATTTCAAATGGCTGCCTTATTGGCCATAAAAAAGGAAGTAGTATTTACTAATGTGCTACACTTGTTGGCTAACATCTTATAGCACTGATCATACACAGTACATTGATATGAATCACTATTGCAGTACACTCGTGTGACTTCAGCAGGTAGCCCTTTGCACAGCACACATATTAATGGAACATGAGGACTCATGTTTTGCCCTTGCAGTACACCACCTACCTTGCAGGTAGTAGTAAGACTCACTATTGCAATGACCTGCTGTTTTAAAGCTATTGGCCACATACAGTGTACACTGATCATTATGGGATAGTGGATTACCAAATCATGCCTTTCCAGTAGATCACCTGATATGCTAGTGGCTTTCTGAATCAGTGTGTTACTGTGCATAATGGCATGTGTTTATCAGATGTATGAAAATACAGCTGAGTATTCTAAATAATGTGAACTTAAGTATAACCATGTCAAGGTGCTATATATCTCACAGGCCACCATGTTCATTTTTAATGCAGAGCAGTTATCACCATATAAGTGTGAGGTAATGAATACTGCAGTATGATAAATGAAAACATCTTTTGTAGTACATGGAGTGCAGTGATTACACTCTGATATTTGGAAAAAGGCAAATCAGTTAAGTGCTACTGCAGAGCAAGACCCGATCTTAACAAATGTCAAGCACCCAGGAGCGGCCTTAGGTCAACTAGTGCCCTAGGCAAAAGGGCTCCATGGCACCCCACCACCACCTGGTGCCCCCATCCTGGTGTACCTACACCAAATAAATACTAGAAAAGCGCCCCTGGTAGAGCGGTGCCCTAGGCAACCACTTAGTTGGCCTATGCCTAAGGCTGGCTATGCAAGCACCCCTGATTAACTTGTTAAGGTCAAGTCTCAAAGAAGGAAAACAGCTTTGCCTGCATTGACTAGCAAATGACAGTGAAGATTTGTTTCCCCCTGCTGTCCATGCTGGTAATGGGTCCATGACTTCCTCTTTATAAGCTTAGAAAGTTGATAGAATAACAGGATTTGTGTTAGCATGCATTTTCAGAAGGATATGAAGCCTGAAACTCAAATGTATGCCATCATTTAGTGATTTCAATCCTCAGTGATTTGCTGGAAAACAACAAACTTTATGAGGAACAGACCAAACATATGAGGCAGAAAATATGGACATTCTGTGAAAATCTAAA
Organism: Protopterus annectens; assembly: GCF_019279795.1. Lineage (NCBI taxonomy): Eukaryota > Metazoa > Chordata > Ceratodontiformes > Protopteridae > Protopterus > Protopterus annectens. The sequence goes on along the minus strand of NC_056748.1, from coordinate 260,010,075 downwards.
CATTTGAGAGGCATAGAAGGTGAGTCCAAACATAAGTTACACTGTGTTTCTGACAGTGACTGCCAAGTGCTTTATGGCTTTGAAAACAGACAAGACATCTAGTGCTTTTTTCTGTAACTATTGGTACATGGAGCAGATAAAGCTCCACATATTACAAAGAATTATGACCAAGTCTTCAATAATAACCATTACTTATGTGTTCTTGACATGGATGCCAAGACTCACCTCGAGAGCTTCACTTTCTAGGTGAATTTCTTAGTATTCATATCTCAACACATAATAAGTAGGTTATGATCAGTGACTCACTGATAATCCTGTATATTTTATTCACAGTATTATTTTATCTAATATGTTCCAGGGTTTGTACTAATAACGTAATATGCTTTTCTTTGTGGCACAAGCATTTCAGTAAAAGAAAGAAAATGATTTGCAATCTTTAAAACACTAATCTATATGATTCTTTCAAATATAGATAGCACATGCGGCTTTTATAACCTATGCACTCATGGTTTCTTCAGAACTTAAAATGAATTTTGTGGTCTTTTAAGTTTAAATGTGCTAGCACCTGTGGTGCTGCATATTGGCAAAACAAAACAGTGTCTATTATCTGATCATATACAAAGGCCATTGCCAAGACTCTCCAACAGCAAACTATCACTGACTGAGTCCCTTCTAGATCCAACTCTCTAGTCTTGGTCTCCACTCTTCATGAATTCACCAACTGTTCCATGCTCTTCTAGAATGTGTCTTTGTGATGTCTGATTTTGACTAAGCTGACCCTCCTTTAAATATCCCTACAGTTATATCTGAAGACTATTCCTTATGACAGCCTATATTCCCACTTGAAAGGCTAAGCATAATATTCACTATAAGCAGTGGTAATATCAGAAAGAGTTCAAATATAAAAGTGTATGCAAAAAAAGAAAAAAAAGAAAAAAAAAAAACAGTAAAGTATATCCTTTACATGTGGGAAACAACACACCATGTTACATTTTACACCCCACTCAACCCTCAAACAATTATGCACAACACACACTCTGGTGGCTGACACCAGGGCAGTTCTTTATTTTGAAGTAGAAGATTTGTACAGGGCCAGAACTCAACAATAAAGCTTGAGACTCTCCCTTTTCTATTAATGGCAGATTATCTGCCCAAGATATTGTACAGCAAGGATCCTAGAGCCCATTTAATGACTAGGCATTCTCGCTCAATGATTGATTATTTGGTTTCAGCTTTATTCACATTCTTAAATAAAATAACATATAGAATATTCTTTCTCATCTACTCTCTCTCTTGGACAGTACTACACCCAAGCTTACCTCTGATGCACCTATGTGTAGAGGGGAAGGCCTAGAGAAATCAGAGGGTGCTAAAGTAGGCTTAGAGCTCAATATGACCTTCAAGTGCTGAAAGGCATCCTCTGCCTCAGGGTTCTACCTGATCTTTTTTGACATCTATCACTGCATACAGTTGGTGAGAAGTAGGTTTTGGTGAAAAACTGTTGGGTAAATTCCCTATAATATTTAGCCAGGGCTAGAAAGGCTGTCTCCTGCTTTTTAGTTTATGGAACTGTCTAATTTAATACTGCCTCAACCTTCTGCCTCTGGGGGCATTTCAGTTCAATCATATTGAGATAACTTTTGGACTGCTCACTAGGATCACTTTTTTGTCTATGAGTGTTCAAAACAGCTTAAACCTTGGTCAGAGGCTAGTTTCAGCCATCTGAATGAATTTTGACATCACTGAACGATACTGCTGTATGTAAGTTATGGGGTATGAGTACCCTGTCCATTAGGCAATGAAATTTAGATGAAGCCACATGAAGTCTGAATGGATGAACTTTATATTGGAAAGGCCAACAGGTGTTTTAAAGGCATTTTTTCTTTGGTCTCCTATATTTACTTAATCCTGTAATAGTTTTTTTTTTTTTCAAATCCAAGTTGGCCAGGAAGCAAGTTTTCTCTAAATGCTCATTTAGTTTATCCACCCATGACACGGGGACATTAAGCATTTTAATATCAAAACAGAACCTAATGTTTCCATTGAGCTTTGGAATCAGGACTTCAGAGCTCTTCAACTCACTACCAGATTGTTCAATAACCTCTAACTGATTTTTTTACCACTTCCCATCTGTTCTCTGAGACTTGGGCATCTGGTAGGGTTTATAGTACATTTTACACACAGATTTGTCTCTACAAATTGCTTATTTAGGCTGGATCTTCCTGGCAGAAACATAATTATCTTGCACATGGTGGTGTCCCACCATCTGACAGTCTCTTCAACTCTAACTTGAAGATTAAAAAATAAGAAGGGGTCACAGAGTCGAGGACAAAACAAAAAAAAATATTTTGCTCTTGAGCTGTAGCAAGACACTTGATGATAAAGTAACAAGCAGCTTACTACAGTTGAAATCACACATATGAAGCATTTCAATACTTCAGCCCTGACTAGACATACAATATCAGAGTTGTGTCCCCTAACACATTGTGTCTGGGGGGGTGCCATCCCTTTCACCCACTCTAGTTATGCTTCTGTTTCCTGGCAGCTCATAGAAGACCTCTTTATTTAAAAATATACATTTTTATAACTCTTACTTTTGAGTGATCAATACAATCTTTACTATTTTCACCTTGAATATGAACAAAAGCCCTTTCTCTTTTCTAGGGCACCTAACCTCTTTTGCAAGACTCACTGGGGCTATCTCTGACTATCTTCAAGGTTTTTTTGATAAGATGATATTTTTGCTTAGGACATCTCTTACCTGATTGTTCAGCCTTGTGCCTTACCTTAATTGGTTTTCCATGATCTCAAAGGGTCCTTCCCATTTGGCAAAAATGTTATTTTCAGTCAAAGAAAACAAGACTAGTACTAGACCTTTGGCCTAAAATGTTCTTTTTGCCATGATCCTAATGCATACCACCTGTTGTGCAGTTTGTGCCCTTGAAATGCATTCATTGGCTAGTGTCACTGATATTTTTAACTTGTCTTTTATAGAGGTGCAATAATCCAATAAAGTTTTAAATAGATCATTCTCCTCTTCCCATGTCTCCATGACAATATCTAATAACCATCTGAAACATCTTCTGGGTTTGGTAAAACAACCCGTAGTGTACCATATCTTACACACAACATAATCATGTGGAAAGGCTTTTTTTCATTTTAAAGAACTATGTAGATAGTGGGAGGGCAAAAGTGTGCTTAATACATTGTGACCCCATGTAAAAACAGTGCCTCAGGGATACCTCTGCAACCCCCTTTGGTAGAATGATGGGAATACTTGGGGGGGAACTCTTGCAAAGATTCCTGGGGGGTTACTCCTGCAGGACAAACAGGAGATATGTCAATAACTGATTCAAATCTTAGCCATCTTCTATCACTTTTCTTAACATGGATATTAATGTCTTGCTAAACCACTCTACCAGATCATCAGTCTGAGAAGGGTTCATGGAGGTTCTAAGTTGGTTCCCTGTGAAGCTTTGGTACAGACTGTGTATACTCTTTGGCATGAAAGGGATTTCATGGTCTTTGAGTATTTCCATGGGCTGCTTATTCCAGTATGGCTAGTGTATACAGATACCCACTGCTATACTTTTAGAGATCCAACAGTATCCATGGTAATTATTTCAAAAGGTAAGAATATTATGGGTATGGACATTAATGGGGTTTTAATGTTAGAGCTTGTGGCTGTTATTGGAAACTCTAAGCAACATGTTCCAAACTTTTCTCTCTACCACATTAATTCCAGCCTACAGAGTCTGGTTAGAACCCAGACTTTAATTTTGCCTTACCCAGGTGACCTCTCAGGAAGTGGCAGTTTACCAGCTTTATCACTAGTTCTCTAAAGGGGTTAAGTACCAGTAACTGGTGTACTATTCCCTCTCCTCTATTTTCCTAGGTCTACAAAATAACAAGTTGTTTTATACTTTAAAGTACAAGCAGGATAGAAAGATTGATTCAATAAATTATTTCCCACTACCTTATATATGTTTTCTCCAGTTTTACCCGTACTTTCATCTTCCCTTTGAGCATTTTTAAATCAACTTTCTTGCAAATCAACTTGCTCTGAATTTTTCTCTCTAGTGATCTCTTGGAAATTAGAAGATTCTGTCTCTTCCCCCACTAACAGTGACACTGAAGGACTCAGCTTCTCATTCTTCTTCCAAGTATGGTAGTTTGCATCAGTATTTAGCATAAGAATCAGCCTGCTTTTTCAGCTTATTAACTCTACTCCCATTATGGACATAACAAATCAATGCCCCATCTATCCTCCTTAACTTCTCTGTGGACTGGTTCATCAGCAGGGATTATTCCCACCTTAGTTTTCCTTTTCCTTTTGAGTCCTTCTCCACTTGAACACTCAGCAGGGTATGCAACATCTTAAGTGTGTATTATTGTGTGTGATTTTTGCTATCCTCTGATTCCACACTCTCCATGTCATTTTTCCTTAAAGTCTGAAGGGGAAATAAGGTCTTCCTCTCCTTGAATACTTACCCATAATCTTGCCCTCTTTGAGTATTTTTACATCATTCCCAAACTATTACCAACTTCTGGTTTAATACTGGACATAAAGGTTGGTGGGTCCCATTATTGTACCACTGGGGGTGCATAGGCATAAACCCAGGCTGGAATTCTGAAGCACTGTTCCCTCACATGGGGCTATAATGCATCAAGTTCACTTTCACCTCCCGCTACCTCCATAGTTCTTTAAAATTGTGAAAGCCTTTCCAGATGATTATGTTGTGTGTAAGATATGGTACATTATGGGTTGTTTTCTCAAACTCAGTCTGGATTACTACCTGTACAACAGCATACTTCTTATCAGCCCTAAAGAATATATATATAACTTCTACAGCTTCTGTTTTCATACATTCGTAGATAAGCACTAAGCTAGAAGGCCTTGTGGACCATTTTAAGCATAGCCATTTTCTCTTAGTGAAAATTAAACCCTGTACCTCTTGACTGTGAGGTAAATATTTTAATCATTATGCCAAACCCTAACCCCTTTTTATAGATATACTGCCCCTTTATGAGGGTTATCATGCCACAGGAGCCTAACATCCCCCATTAACTCTTTATGATACACTAGAAGAGAGCATTTAATGAGTTTAGTAGTCATCTAATTGTGGTATGAGCTAGCCTAGGGTGTGCAGTTACTAAATGCTCATATTAGTGACACAGTAATAACATCACTGTTTCTACCAGCTTATATGTAGTTTTGTCACATTCCTTAGATTCCAGTTCATTTGCATTTTTGCCAACAGTTTACACCATACTTACTGTAGTCAATATTATTACTACTACAGAACTTTGCAAGGTGTCTCTTCCATGCAAATTTAAAACAACGTATTAGTCAATGCCCCTTTTTGATTTTAAACCAAGATTTTTCATTTTCTTTAGGCAACTCATTCTCATTTAAATTCTTATAACACATTACCCTTTCAAAAAGCATGGCAAAACTCTGTGTATCTTATGGGTCTGCATGATATACCCACTTCTTAATAATAACAGGCAATGTTTGAATGTAACAATTGCTAGCATTTCAATCATGATTTATTACTGTTATTCCCTTCAGGATCTAACTGCATAGTAACAATGTGGTTCACTTCAGATAGCTAGTATCTTTCCATTTTCTTATACTTAAAGTCCATTCATGGAATTTAAGTGATTGAGTCTATGCAAAGCTCATGCAAGTAGGCACTGTTTCACCATTTCATAATCTTTGCAATCAGTGGTCTTCGTGTTCATTAAGGCATGAATGGCATCATACTGTTAGTACCCAGGCATAATCTGCTCAGTCCTATCCACTTGCCTAGAGAGTCTCCCAAATGCCAATCTCTCTGTCTCTCTCTATATGTATATATAGACATATGGCACATGCGCATGTGTGTGTGTGTGTATACTCTATATATATATAAATATATATATATATATATATATATATATATATATATATATATATATATATATGTGTGTGTGTGTGTGTGTGTGTGTGTGTGTGTGTGTATTGGCCTTCTGCTTGGGTTAGGGCTTTAGTGGGGTTGCAACCTGAGGTTAAAGGAGTGTCAGTGGATTCTGTTACCATTACTATGCCCTTGGTAGTGGCAGCTATTGTTTGAAATAATTGCTCCGCTATGGTCATCAGGAGAACACAACAAGAGCAGCTGCTCTCCTTATCATAACTGGTCCAGCACTTGCTCTTTACTACAGAAGATCTCTAGCAGATAAACACAAAAAAGCACACTCCTATGAGACTTTAAAATTATAATCATGTGAATTTACTAATTATGGTATGCTACACACTACAGTACTTTGTTGACACATGTCATATTTCTCATCACCGCTGTGAAGAAAATGAAAACACTGTCATCTGTGTTAGCATATGTGGCAGGAGATGTGTATATATTCCTGGATTAACTTGTACTGTATGCCCGCATGTCTAATTGTGAAAACGTAAATACGTTTTTAAAATGTTGAATATTTCCATGTTTATACAAAATGTTTAAAGAATCTGTCAGTGTTTTAATACAGTTCTAATTGCACATGTTTTTGAGGGAGATTCTAAAGTGCAAACTGCATGTGGAGAATCAGCTGATCAGTAGGTGATGCCATTAAAATGTTCCTGGTTGCTATGTGATTATTTGAACAGATGACTGACAGGAAAAATAACTTTTTCAAACAGCTGATTGCTATTTTTAAAATAAGACAGTTGAGACAATTAAGCTGGACTATAAAAGAGACTTTTGAAATCAGTTGAAGAGCAGTGAAGAGTTGCATCAGTTACAGTGCTGTGCAGTGGATACCCAAAAAGGACTCACCAAAACTGTAAGACTGCCTTTGCCTTGCTGTTATATTTTAGATTAGATCAGGGACAGTATTGTTAAGTTAGATTAGGAAAGTTTAGTTATTTATATAGAGGTTTTCTAAAATGATGGCCTTCTAGCCTACAGTTTAATTTTACATTTTTGGTGATTGAATTCTGGTGTTTATAGGTTCATAGGTAGGTACTAGGCTATCTGTTCAAATGCATTTATAAGCCTAGCCAGAATGTGTTGGCTTTCGCCACCCCCTTAGATTAGTTCCCTGTACCTCTGCCCAGCAGAGCAACTTACATGATCCTCGGGATAAACTTTCTGTTTCCCATCCACTCATCAAGGTTCCTTTTGAAGAGTGTTTGGAATCTTGTTCCAAAGCATGGGAAGTCCCTGGGACAGGAATCTATCCCTCCAGCATGTCCTATGTGTTGTTGTGGTGAGGTTTAGATCCTTAGAGATAGTGGCTCAAGGGGATAAGGTTTTCTTTAGGTTGAGCATGTCCATCAATTCTGGGTTGGACATGGCCTTGTATGTCAGGCAGAGATCACCTCTGAGTAGGTGGTATGCAACCGAGTACAGCTAGAGTTTCTTCAGCTGAGCTGCATAGGGCATCTATTTGAGGCCAGTGATCCTCTTTGTGAGGTACTTCTGTGGTCTTTCCAGCTGTTGCAGGTGTTTTGTAAGTTACATTCCAAATGGGGTGCTGTACTCTATGATGGGTCTGATGAGTGATGAGGAGAGGGGCACAATGACCTCTTTTTATCTGGATGTGAACCCATTTGTGATCAGGTGGGCCATGTAGAAGGATTTTCTAACCACTTTGACAATGTGATTATCAAAGGTGAGATTACTATCTACTTGGGTCCCCAGTCCCTTATTATGTCTTCCGTATTTAGGGAACTACCACCTATGTGGTAGATTGTGGGTACTTTGCTTTTTCCAAAGGGGATGACTATGCACTTTTTGGCATTTAGCTTGAGGCTATGATTTTGACACCAGGTATCCGTCTCAGTGAGTCCCTTTTGGAGGAAGTTTGTGTCAGCCAGAGAGTCAATTATAGCCCCTAGTTTGCAGTTGTCTGCGAACTTGGTCAGCCATAGTCCTCCTGTGCTTGCCTGTACCTCTGAGAATTATATGCTGAACAGGAGGGGTCCTAGGACTGAGCCCAGGGGAATGTCACTTGTAACTGGTTTAAAGTCGGACCTAGCTCCCGCAACTCTCACCATGTGGGTTCTGTCCATGAGCCAGTTGGCAACCCATCTTGTGCTGTAGTGGTTTATGTTCAGGCTGGTTAGCTTGTCTCTATTACCAGTATGGGGAAAGGTGTAGAAGGCCTTTGTGAGGTCTAGATAGGCTGTGTGTACCACCTTTCCCTTATCTATAGCCTTGGTAACTGTTTCAAAGAAGTCCACCAGGTTTAGAAGGCATGCTCTGCTCTTAACAAAGCCAAACTGGTTAGGGTCCAGTGTTTGGAGGTTCCCAGTGTCTTTGTTAATGAGCTCCATGATGATGCACTCCATAGCCTTGCAGATCAAGTTAGTCAGGTTTATAGGGTGATAGTTCCTGGGGTCTGTTGTGGCTCCATCTTTGTGGAGTGGAATAGCCATTACTGTGTGCCACTCTATGGGTATGTAGCCTGTGGAGAGGCTGAGTTTGAAACAGTGTGTTTATGTGAGGGGTTAGTTCATCTTTGAGCTTGTGTAGGATGCAGCCTGGGACACCGTCCAATCCCATTGATGCTGTGTTTTTGGCTTTGGAGAGTGCTGTTTTAACCTGAGTGACTGTGATTTCAGGGACTCTACATTCTTCTGGTATGGTTATGGGCCCTTTTTGGGTGAGGGGGGAGTGAAGTTTGTGCTGAACCTGTCTGCCAGGATGTTGGCAATATTGGTCAGTTCAGTGTATTTTGTGCCATTCTGCACTAACTCCGAGTAGATCTGAGCATTGCCTCTTAGATTCCTGACACAGCTAAAGAATGCCTTGTAGTTATCTTTGGAGTCCTTGGCAATTTTTCTTTTGAAGCTTGCCTTGGATGGTTTTATGAGGGATTGTAGTTTCTTGCTGATACTGATCAGGTGTGTCTTCCCTTCATGGGATTTTACTCTTTTCTGTACTAGTTTCCTCCTCCTATTGTATAGCTTGTTTATGGCAGGAGTCCACCAGACTGGTTTCCTTTTCTGGGAGGAGTGAGTCTTGGTTTTGCTTGGGATGGCACGATCCATGCATTCTTGTAGGTGCCCGTAGAATGCATTAGTAAAGGATTTTGAAGCTTGGACAGCGTTATCCCTCAGCATGGGGGCTTTGAAACTTTCCACCTCGGTCTTAAGTAACGTGAAGTTTGCTGTTAAAAAGTTTTTCACAATGGTTTCCTTGTCCGGGGGTGGGGGTGGAACCTGGATATCCAAAGTGATTTGTTTATGGTCAGATCTAACCAGTGGGTGGTTGACCTCCGGTGTGGAACACCGGTCGCCCATGTCAGTAATGACCAGGTCCAATATGTTGTCACCTCTGGTGGGAGTGTTGACCAGTTGAACCAGGGCGTTTGAGTTTATAAATTCTAGGAAATGTGCAAGAGAGTTAGTACTTCAGTAGTTCTCCAAGTTAATGTTTGGGTAATTGAAATCACCCAATATTAGGGTGTTTGGTTGGACCTTTATGTTTCCCAGAGTTTCCAGAAACATGGAATAGGGGTCCTGGGACATGGTGGGTGATCTGTAACAAGTTACAATTTGAATTGCAATTTTGCCCATTGTTATTTGCACGTGGATGATCTCTGAAGCATCATACTTTGCCACTAACCTGGAGGAATGGGTATCCTTGATGAATATGGATACGCCCCTGCCTTTTTTATTTCAATTTGGGTTCTGTGGCCGAAATGTATGGTATAAGTTGTAGCCTGATAGTGCTGGGTGCTCTCTGGAGCCTTAAACCAGGTTTCTGTTACTGCACATATATCGATTTTCTCCATACTGAGGAGTGCCTCGAGTGTGTGCATTTTGAGGTTTAGACTTCTGGCATTGAGCAGCATTACCCTTAGTTTTTTGTTGCTTGTGCTATTTATGGCGGTGGGCTTGTCTTTTGAGCCTTGCCTAAAAAGGCACTATCGGGGTGGTAAGAGCCTTGGCCCGTATTCAAAAGCCTAAGGGTGACAGGTGCAAGCCATCTCTAGCGAAGCAGCATGGCTTGTCGAGCATGTCACCCAGGCAGACAGACAATGGATCCCCTTTGAATGACACCAGAAACTTAGCCAATTGTTGAAATTGAGAATTGATTCTTTATACCATGGTATCATTCTTGGTGAGGGCAGGATGCTACTCAGAGTCAGGGTCATACCGGCCTAGGCTATGTTATCAGAGAGCACTTCCATGTCTCTTTTCATGTAGTCCAGAGAGGTACAGCTCAGGTCATTCACACCAACAGGGACAATGACAGAGTCATATTTGTACTTGTTCCAAAGTGACCTAAGTGCTTGTGTTATGTGGCAAATCCTGGCACCCGCCAGGCAGCTAGCAGTAACCATCTCCTTATTCAGCCTAGTGAGTGGGACGTCAGTGTGCCTGACTATAGAGTCACCTATTATTAGTATGTTGGGTATGTTATTTTGCCTTAAGGTCTGTGATTGCATGGCAGACTGGTTTTGTGAAGTATGTGTTTCATGGTTTGTGTTGGGGGTGGAGTTTTCTTGAATGTTTGCGTTGGAGGTCTCTGTTGGTTTTGCAGATTTTTATTTAGAGCCTCTGAGTATGTTTTCATGTATTTATGTGTGTTTTTTGCCGGTGTTGGTTTAATGGGTCTATGTGAGACTGGTGGTGTGATGCAAGTATTTCCCTTCTCCTCTTGACTGTCTGATTCAGTCTTGGGTTGAGAGGGCTTAGCCTCCAGTTTGACTGTATAACTGCATTTCTCGCATGTATTAGTGTTTGGTGGTAGGAGGAGAGGGTTGTCTGTGTACATGAGGCAGTTATAACATTGCCTCAAAATGCTCAGATTCACCAGTTGGAGAGTACACCTGAAACTGCCCTTTGGACATGCCTGGATAGGTACAGTGAACCGATTTACTGGATGGCTGGTAAGGTGGAATAAAGAGCATTGTTCTTCTATAGAGTACAGGAGGGTCTAGTGCTAGGGTTTATAAGTGCTTGCTATGAGTTTTGAGCAAGTGCCGGGCTGAGAGAGGAATGGCTTGAGTGCTTATGTTGAAAGTTTGTCTAGTTCCAAGGGAAACATTGAAGAGGAGACTTTGTGGAGCTGGGAATAGTTTTACCCTAGCTAACAGGCACTGCTCTGTGCTCAAAACTGGGCAAATGCAGTATTTATAGCAGGGAACTGAAAGAGATAGAAATTAGCCCAAATGGCCAATAAACTACTAATTTCTGGGCTGAAACCACTCCTCCAGGGACAGATAGGCTGCTCAATGTTCCCCTTCCTCACAGGTGAACAAAGAAACTTCCTTCTATCCAAGTAAGGTATGGGCAAACACAGAGATTTGTAACACAGCCCTGAATTCAGCACTAACCTCAAAACTGGACTATACTAGCTTAGAAAGGAGGGAAACAAGTATATATATATATATATATATATATATATATATATATATATATATATATATATATATACATTTTTTTTTCAGAAAATAAAGCAGATACAATCAAAAAAACACTTCAAATGCACAGAAAAGGATGCTTATTGTTATATATCGCAGATCAGAGTTGTGGTCAATGCCCTTAGTAATAAAGTAGGAAAAAACACAAATACAGTAAAAGCAGATTAATAAAGTGCAATTTATATATATATGTGTATATATATATATATATATATATATATATATATATATATATATATATATATATATATATATCTATATATATATATATATATATATATATATATATATATATCTCTAAAACAATAGAAAACGAACAAACTGATTTCAACAAGTTACCCAATTAACCAAAAAAAAAGCTCAACTGAGCCCTGTTTCAGCAGTCTTCAATCAGACAAGTTCTAACTGCACACTCCTGCTACTAGGGTGCAGGGGAACCTTCTCCAAAAGAAGATGGCCTGGATCAGTGCTCAAGTTATATAAACAAAGCTAGATTTATTGAAAATTATTAATTTATATTTTCTTTTATAATCATTTTAATTATTATTAAATGTTTTTCATTACTTTACATTTTGGCTGGACAATCAGTGTATTCCTCAGAGATTAGAGAGTGCTTATACCTGTTTGATACTCCCCAGGTCACCTCGAATGCCTGGCTGCTTCTGGTCATAGCTGTCATTTATTTTGATATTTAATTTGTAATACTTGATCACCCTTTGAATGGCATGTAGACCTGTGCGGCTCAGGTGGCAGTATTTACCATTTTTATTGGGGAGGGGACATGCCTGAAAATCTATGTCAGGCTTCCCATAAGTGTTTGCTTGTGTGAAATTTGAATTTATTTTGAGTGTGAGTGAATCAGAGGTCTTAAACTGGAACATATTGCTCTGAAATGTAAAATAAGGGATTACAGTTGGGGTGGACAGAGGTACAGTACATAGTCCAATCCTAGGAAATAGAACATGTTCCAGTTGTGCTCTTAATGGAAATTGTGAACATTTGCTCGTGTGCACTGTGCTCTGGTGTTTTCTGTGATGCTCCCACACTTGAGTCAGTAGTGAGGATTGAGGCTCCTTAATTATTGACCCTGGTATTAAGACTGGGACATCACATATTGATGGTAGCCTGGTGGAATATTAACTGGAAGTCACAACCACCATACACAGAACATGCAATTTTCAAAGGGAATTATTTTTTGAAGTTACTTGGAGTAGACAATTAGGGACTTTTTTAATATTCTTTTTCTCAAACATTTCAAAACATACAGGACCATCATCACTCAAAAATGCCAAAACATTTTTTTATGTCAACTCTTGTTATACAATAATAATACCTGCAGAAATACCCTTTCTAACAATGCTCAACATAGCACCCTTCTGTTTATATACATACTGCAACTTTTACATTTCAGCACTATAATAAGAATTCACATTTTTGTAGTCCCTCAACCACCACCTTTTTTGGAGAGACTACTACCCTTTTTTTTTACCTTTAACCTTCTAACAGTGCATATACACTAATTAAATATAAAACATCAATTGTGACACAACTCTGCCCCCTAGAAATTGAAATGATACACTTATCGATGTTATAGGTGTTTTCACTTAATACACTTATGCAGCACTTTCTTCCATTCTTTATTCACATTTCCCTACCTTTCTTATCCCCCTGGGCTGCCAGTACATGTCTATAAGTTCCTACATTACTGACCTTCTTCATTTTGTCTCCCCAGCTTATCTGGCCCTTCAAGCCTTTAGTTATATGTAAACATCTGAAGAACTCTTTGTAATATATCTCTGTAAAACATTGTCTGTCTTGAGCATTCTTCTCAACCTCTAGATAGAGAATCAGGGACACCAGACCTTAAAATCAGGGGCAGTCCTGGACACCTAATTAACATAAGATATGCACATTTAAGTAAGCACATTGATGGATACATTCACATACATTCAATTACCCAAAGACAGTGTATCGTTTTAGAGCAGTTTTTTATTATTATTAAAAAGAGTTGCATACATATACAGACATGCTCAAAATACAGGATTATTCATATTTTCACACAACTGTATAACATTAAAGTTAAATATACTTACCCTCATACCCATGAGTTCCAGTTTGTTAAAGATATGTTCTTAAACATTTGCAAAACACAAATACGTATTTAAAAAACAAGTAAGACAATTTACATTCAGACTATTGACTACACAGATTATTTGCTATAGTTCTACATGTCCTGTCCACATAGACATATATCAAAGGAAAAGTTATTCAACTTCAGCATCTTGGCAGGCAGAATCAGTTTCTGCAACTGATGCCATGGAATGTTCCTTGTTATAAGCAGCTGCTGCCTTTTTTGCTGCTTTCAGGATGTCCTTCGGATGTTTCACACAGTAGCAATAATTGTCCTCATGCATCTTTATTGCTAATAAAGAGTTAAATGTTTTTGATCTAAGTGACTGTCCAAGCTCTGTTTTTACTTTGCCAACCATTATAAGTGCCATATCTGCTTCACTGTTTGAGAATGGCAAGCAGATCATACTCTGCATTAGTTGTTTGTTAAATGTAGGGACGTTTTGTACTGCAGGAATACCAAGCACCATGGACCGATACTTTAGGAAATTTGATGTGTCTGATCAGTCATCTTTAACACAGAAAACTTGTCAATCAGTTTGCAGCATTGCACTTGTTAACTGCAAAAACAGAGACAGGTGCCAATATAATATGCAAATAATGGAAGCTGATTTTCTACATTTCAGATAATTTGTACAGAATACAAGTGCACCCAATATCCCAAGAAAGTCAAAAAACAGTCCTGAAATTGGCCTCTTGAAGCAAATTGTACAAATCTGCAAATCCAACAAAAAATGCCTAACACTAATTCCAGGAATCCAGCTTTATTGATAAAGACATTACCAAAAACACACTAGCAAATGGGTAAAAACAAAAATATAAACCTGTCACATACCTCTCAATCTCTTAGCACAAGAAATCTGGATGAAGTATCAAATAATGGGGGAACAAAGGCCAAACATACAGATAGATTTTAAATATTGCTCTTATAAACATAGAAAAATGCTGGAATAACAGGGTATGTGTTGGCATGCATTCTGTGAAGGATATGCAAGTCTAGGACTCAAATGTCTGTCATTATTTAATGACTTCAGTCAGTGATTTGTCAGATAACTTGACATTTTAAGAGGAACAGACTGACAATAAAAAATATCGACCTATACCTCTCAACTTGTTAGCTCAATAAATCTGGATGAAGAATAAAATAATGGTGACCAAAGGACCCAACATACACACACATTTTAAATATTGCCCTATAAATTTAGGGGGGACAAAGGGACAATCATACAGACAGATTTTAAATATTACTCCTATAAACTTAGAACAAATGTTGGAATAACACAATATGTTAGCATGCATTCTTTGAAGGATATGCAAGTCTGAAACTCAAATATCTGCCATCATTTAGTGACTTCAGTCAGTGGTTTGCCAGAAAACAACACATTTGATGATAAAAAAAAAACAAAAATGTAAGGGAAAAAGCTTGACCCATATATACCTTACAATCTGTTATCAAAAGAAATCCAGATGAACCATAAAATGGTATGGGGGGGGTTAGACACCAAGGCCCAAAAAACATGGACAGATTTTAAATATTGCCCCCTTAAACTTAGAAAAAAGCTGGAATAACAGGATATGTGTCAGCATACATTCTGAAGGATATGCAAGTCTGAAACCCAAATGTCTGTCATTATTTAGTGACTTCAGTCACTGATTTGCAAGAAAGCAACATATTTTATGAGGAGCAGACCAAACAATAAGGACCTATACCTCTCAACCTCTTCATAGCACAAGAAATCTGGATGATGCATAAAATTATTGGGGGGGGGGGGGGTGGACAAAAAAGTAAGAATGAAGCATAGGGACAGATTCACTGGTTGATGTCCTCCTCTCCTCAGTGATTTACCAGAATTTAAAATTTAAACTTACCTTCCTTAATCCTCAAAAACGAGCACACATAAATCTCAAAGCTAATGTGCTAAAATATGCTCAGACACTCCAGCACCAGCAGCTGCTCCCTCCAATTAAATCCAATGTTATGGTGATGATCCAAAAAACAGAATGGTCATAATCTTACTTGAGTTGAATCCTTCCTTTGATCTTCTTCTCATGTCCTGCAATGAGTCTTTCCTTCGATCTTCCTCTCAGGTGTGGCAGGCAGTGAATTCTTCCTTTGATCTTCTTCTCATGTCCTACAATGAATCCTTCCTTCGATCTTCCTCTCAGGTGCAGCAGGCAGTGAATCCTTCCTTTGATCTTCATCTCATGTCCTACAATGAATCTTTCCTTCGATCTTCCTCTCAGGTATGGTAAACAGTGAATCTTTCCTTTGATCTTCTTCTCATGTCCTACAAAGAATCCTTCCTTCGATCTTCCTCTCAGATGCAGCAGGCAGTGAATCCTTCCTTTGATCTTCATCTCATGTCCTACAATGAATCTTTCCTTCGATCTTCCTCTCAGGTGCAGCAGGCAGTGAATCCTTCCGTTGATCTTCTTCTCATGTCCTACAATGAATCCTTCCTTCGATCTTCCTCTCAGGTGCAGCAGGCAGTGAATCCTTCCTTTGATCTTCATCTCATGTCCTACAATGAATCTTTCCTTCGATCTTCCTCTCAGGTGTGGCAGGCAGTGAATCCTTCCTTTGATCTTCTTCTCATGTCCTACAATGAATCTTTCCTTCGATCTTCCTCTCAGGTGCAGCAGGCAGTGAATCCTTCCTTTGATCTTCTTCTCATGTCCTACAATGAATCCTTCCTTCGATCTTCCTCTCAGGTGTGGTAGGCAGTGAATCCTTCCTTTGATCTTCTTCTCATGTCCTACAATGAATCTTTCCTTCGATCTTCCTCTCAGGTGTGGCAGGCAGTGAATCCTTCCTTTGATCTTCTTCTCATGTCCTACAATGAATCTTTCCTTCAATCTTCCTCTCAGGTGTGGCAGGCAGTGAATCCTTCCTTTGATCTTCTTCTCATGTCCTACAATGAATCCTTCCTTTGATCTTCCTCTCAGGTGTGGCAGGCAGTGAATCCTTCCTTTGATCTTCTACTCATGTCCTACAATGAATCCTTCCTTCGATCTTCCTCTCAGGTGTGTTAGGCAGTGAATCCTTCCTTTGATCTTCTTCTCATGTCCTACAATGAATCCTTCCTTCGATCTTCCTCTCAGGTGTGGCAGGCAGTGAATCCTTCCTTTGATCATCTTCTTCTCATTCCCATTCAGCTCTTCTGTTCGTCTATACTATTAATAGACATATGATTCTCATTTCTCATGACACGATGAGATGAACTCCATCCTGCCCTACTTCTATGTGGACTGTGGTGACCTAATTGAAGATGAAGAGCACAACAGGTCTGTGTTTCTGCATATAAGGAGAAGGAAATGAAGAAAGTACATCTACAGCCAGAAGAGAGGTCGCTTTACTTCAAATCTCTGGGGGAAAGCACCCAAATCAGGAGATCAAGCTTATTTAAGCATGAAAATCAGTGTTACCATGCAATTAGGATGATTGAGAGCTATGGTCATTAGTATCTTAAGTGTATCTACAGGAGTTTTTCTCCCTAGTCCTACTTTGAAAACCTACTTTTCACAGTAACAGCAAACAAACAAAACAAATAAACAAATAAATAAAATTTCTTCCAGATACAAAAATTGAACTTTGTTCTGCCTTCTCCTCCCATCTTCCTCTCCAGCTAATCCCAAAAGTATGAACTTTCAACATTTGGGACTCACTTCTCATCCTTCCCATTCCTCCATACAACTATTCCACAAATGGTTGACTGCCTAGCACTCTCAAAACATACGCACTTTCTCTTTGTATTCCCAACATCCCCTTTCCACCACCTTCCAATATCTCTGTAAATGAAGGGAGACAAATTAGGATTTCAGGAAATTTACAAGCTGAAGAAGTTGTTTACTGCATGTACAAGTATGGAAAGTAGTGCAGGGGACACTTTGACTCTATTAAGTTAAAACATCTTGATTAACTAGAAAATAAGGGTCTATATTAAATTATCAAAAGCTCCGATGAATAAACGGCATTTCATTGAATACGCCATTCATCGTTTTCTGCTCTTGTGGGGGGCTGCATCCCACCTGACTAATTATATATATCAACTCCAAGATCGCACTACAGTGAGTAAAGGGCAAATTTCCCAATCCTCACTATATCACAATCTCACTATGAACAGTTCAGTGAATGGTATGTTCGATGTAAGAGCATCAAAAATGCCGTTCGATGAAAAGTCTTTTCAATAATTTAATAGGGACCCAGAAAATAAAATGCAGACTGATTTTGCCAAAATAGAAGAAATAGCTGATGAGCTCTGAGAGCTTCTTTTGAATCCTTTGTTCTTAATTTAAATTAATCTGCTGTTGTTTTCCAGGTCTTAACGCTCATTGGTTTACAGGCCTTGCAACAACTGTGTCTGTGATTTTATTTAGTTATTATTTATTGATATTTGCCTTCCAGAAAAGTCCTATTGGGCAAAGGTACCTGTTTTTAGTGGAGGCTCAGAGGAAAAAAGCTCCAGTAAAGAGAATACTTACACAATCATAAGTAATATGCAAGATAAATAAGTAATGTCATTAACTGGCTATAGCTACTATACAAAATTAATGACAGTGATTTACAGGTAAAGACATACAAAAGGAATAACAGTTGCTATAGGAAAAAAATAAAAACAATAATATACTGAGAAAGACTTATAAGAGAAAAAGGCATACATAGGGTATAATAAGTACACTTTTTATTAGTTTAAGTTATTTTAAAAATTATCTGATTTAATCAATTTCATTTGTAGTTTCTAGGTTTTCAGTTCACGGGACCATTTAGGAGCCTACCTAATACCCAGCTGCCCCCAAGCACTGTCTGTTTAAGTGATTTGCTGAAGGTCACACAGTAGGCAAATGAGGGTCAAGAAAATCAAATTCTGTAGCATAGGAACTACAGCTCACAAACTACTGTTTAAGTGCTCTAGCTATTTTAGCAACTCATCTAAGTTTGTTTTGTTATCTGTTTACATTATTTTGTCAGATTAAGCTAAGTGTTGGCTGCATTTTATTGGCTGGCATCTGCAGTGGTGGAGTCCTTTAGGTTTAAAATAGCAGGCAGTTTGCTCAGTTCAGTGCTCTTTAGTGATGGGCTACTTCAAAGACAAAATTAATACAGAAAAGGTGGAGAAGTCTGCACATTCCTTTTCTGTCTGGGTTCTCACTGATTCAGAACACTACTAGGACTTCACTGACTTCCTAGTACTGGGTCTTCCGCATAATAGCTACCTGAGCTTGGTTTCCAGTGAAGGATTGGAATGCTTTATTTTGATTGGGCAGTTTCTGCGGGGGTGTTGGCTACATCTTGACTGCACAGCTTCTGCATGAGCAGACCCTTAAGGTTTAAATCCCTGGAAGCTTTCTCAGTTCAGCACGTTGCTGCATAAGTGCAGCAGCCTGAGCCAGTCTTTCTCCTATTATGTATCATACAAGTGGTCCTAGTCAACAACAGGTAAGGGAACCTTTCATCTTTGTTCCATATGCTATACAATTCAGTGCATTCTTTTCCAGCACCTTGTTTTATTACTGTGATTGATTTTTATACTGCTTTTTCATACAGGGAAATTATTATCTCTGATTAACTTAACAGCTGCACTTCTTGTGAACACATTGCTGAAATTAGCACTTTTGTTCTGCGATGGTGTTGTTGGTTTTAAATAGCATTGCACTTTTGCTCCTTGTTTGTACTGTACTGCTGTTCACTTTTGGTTTGTTGACTGTAGCGGTATTAAGTTTAAATAATACAGAACAATTGCACCTTGATGCATTGGTAGTTTTACTACTGGAATTATTTTAGAAAATACTGCAGTGTTGTCTTTTGGTCATGCTAAGTATATAAAGATAAATGTACTTATTATCTCAGTAACTGACTGCACCTTTGATAATTGGAATTGTTACAATTCTGCTTCTTCTAATTACTATAGTGTTACAGTTTTAAAGCTACTGCTTTATAGTATCACAGTATGGAGTATAAGGTTGCATTTGTGGTCTATTTTTAATACTTGACTCACTGTTTTAATGCACTATAACTGCTAATGTAGATTATATGTAGCTATTACAGCTACTGCATCTGGATCCATTGAGTTAGACTACCCATTGTTCATTGTTTTACTGGCTAGGTAGAAACCACATTAGGCTATAGGGTGAACCTATCTAACTGAATTTATCAATGTTACTGATTTCCTTATTGACCCTACATAATCTGTCAGTATTGCATTTCTTTTTTGTACATTGCAACTGCTACAGTAGTCACAGCTCATTCATTTATCATTTAGCCATATCCTTGTTTATCACCTTTTTCTAGTCCAGTCAGTTATCCTTTTCTTAACCTGTCCTATACCCCTTCGTCTACACTGGACAGTATGCATTATCAGTCAGCTGTTTCCCCTTCTGTAACCAGCATTTGTTGCAGTGCTGTAACTGCCTCATGCTTACTGAAAACTCTTTATTGCCACCTCGCAGTGATTCAGTATGTGAGAAGTGTTAAGTGCTTACTTAAGTTGGAGGGTACATTTTCACCTCAGGACACATTTGCTAAACAGCTATACACATACAGTAAAGAGCATTTCCACTAAACCAACTCATGCTGATTTTATTAAGATAACACTGCTTATCCTCCTCCAAGCTAAACTCTGTGAAACCTCAGATATTGGTCTATAGAGCAACACACCTACCTTCACTCTTCACACCCACATCTAAGACACACACCTCTAAGAGTCACAAGGGTGCAGACTCAAAGCCATTATGGCCCACTGACACTGCAAAGGACCATGATAATGTTTTAGTTATTGGTGACTCTATTATAAGGCATACAGACACCACACTCACCAAGCTGGATAAGAATAGGATGCCAGCTATTTTTCTGGAGCCATGATCCAGGATGTAACAAAAGCTCCTAGATACCTCCATCCTGACAAATATGATTATGACCTGATAGTGGTCCAGTGGGGGTAAACAACCTTCGCCACTCTACTCAGAGGGGCATGCAGAAGAATATGAGTGAGTTTGCAATGCATGTGTCTGAGGCAGGAAAGACACTGGTCTGGAGTGGCATTTTGCCATCGCCTAGAATGATGCCAAGATTCAAAGACAAGATAATTGACTTTAATAATTGGCTTTTTAGTTGGTGTCATTGTGGCAGGATCTAGTATGTGTCATCTTGGGATGATATGATTGACAAGTCTTCCTGCTGTGTCAGGTATGGTGTCTACCTCTCTTGCTAAGGCTTTTGAATTCTGGCTAAAGCCTTTGGTGTCCCCATCATGCCTTTTTTAGGCAGAGTCCACCGTGGGGCTAAGGTTAAACTATTCCCGGTGCCAGAAAGTCTGTTTTCAAATTTTCCCTTAGAACTAGCTGGTTTCTCAGTAGTAGCACTAAAATCTGAATCCTGTGACTATCACTTGATCTATAACCTGCAGGAAAGTACTAGGAAGCCTTAAACTGATAAAAGTACTCACCTCTCCTTGTATATAAGGAGAAAGCTTTGGTAGGCACTAAACAGCATATAATTGCAAACTACCATGCCAAGGTAAGGAAAAACAGCTCTTGTACTCTACAAAAGAAACACCAAACCAGGCATGTCCAAGGGTCAGCTTCCAGTGATTTTGCCAGTCCACCTGGTGAACCTGGGCATACTGGAGCAATGTAGCAATTGCCTCATGTACATAGACAACCCACTCCTCCTACCACTCAACACTACAACCTGCGGGAGATGCACTTACATAGCTAAACTAGAAGCAAAGCTCTCTCCAGCCAAGATTGTGCTAGACAGTCAAGAGGAGAAGGTCAACACCTGCACTATACCGCAAGCAATACATAGACCTTCAAAACCCACATCAACAACACCCACACATAAAAATGGTAAACCCACATATGCGGAGGCCCTTAACATTAACCTGCCCAAGCAAAAAGGACCTGTGAAGCTGATAGGCAAACAAACACCAATTACAACAAAAGTAACACATAGCTCAAAACACCAGTGTGCCACCCAACAACAGCCCCTAAGGCAAGACAACATAAATAAAACACCTTAGTCATAGGTGACTCCATAGTCAGGCACACTGATGTCTCACTCATCAAGCTGGACAAGGAGAAAATTACCGTCAGCTGCCTGTCGGGAGCCAGGATCCGCCACACAATGCATGCAATTGTCCATGTTGGTGTGAATGACTTGAGATGTACCCCCTGGACTACATGAAAAGAGACATGGAAGAGCTCTTGGATCATGTGGCCCAGCCAGGTATGACCCTAGCCTTGAGTAGCATCCTGCCTACACCCAGAATGATACCACAGTATAAAGACAAAATTATTGACTTCAACAATTGGCTAAGTTTCTGGTGTCATTCAAAGGGATCCAATATATGTCTGCCTGGGATGACATGATAGACAAACCACGGTGTTTTGCCAGAAATGGTCTGCATCTGTTGCTCCTGGGATTCAGGTTGCTGGCTAAGGCTCTTGCCACGCCATAGTGTCTTTTGTAGGCAAGACTCAAATGACAAAACTACCACTGTAACAGATAAAAAACCCAAAATCTGAAGGTTATGCTACTCAATGCTAGAAGTCTAAATCTCAAAATGCACTCTCTCGAGACACTCCTAAAAATGGAGAACGTTTGATATCTGTGCAGTAACCGAGACCTGGTTCAAGGCTCCAGAGAGCATATCTGCAATACCTGGCTACAACTATTACCACACTTTTCTGCCACCAAACCAGGACCGAAACACTAAAGGTGGTGGAGTGTCCATATTCACCAAGGATATTTACACCTTCAGGCTAGTTGCCTAACACAATGCATCTGAAATATTACAGGTGCAACTAACTAGGTAAGACTTCAATCCAAATTGTAGCTTGCTACAGATCCCCCACCATGCCCCAAGATTCTCACTACACCTTTGTAAACATACTGGAAAATATTAAGATACAACCTAACACCCTAATACTGGGTGATTTCAACTATCCTGCCATTAATTGGGAAAAATACTCGGGTACAAACACCTTTGCCCAACGGTTCTTGGAATTCATAAATTCCAATGCACTGGATCAACTAATCCATAGTCACACCAGGGGCACAAATATCCTTGACCTGGTCATTACCAACATGGGAGAGCGATGCTTCACACCAGCAGTCACCCCCTCATTGGTCAGGTCTGAACATAAGCTAATCACCCTTGATATTCACATCCCATCACCCCAGTAGGGAAACCTCCATAAAAAACTTCTCCAAAGCCAACTTCATGCTACTCAAGTCAGAAGTTACAAACTTCATGACACCCATGCAGATGGGAACTGAAAGCTTGACTGCCAAATCCTACACTAAGGCACTGCACAAGCATATCCACTCGTGCATAAATTATGCCATTCAAAATAGAACCAAGATGCTCTCCTCCAAAAAGGAAGCCAATCTGGTGGTCCCCTGCCATAAACAAGTTATACAACAGAAGGAATATATAGTTATCCCCTTTGGGAGCAAACATGTACCCATGAATTATCACATAGGTGGCAGTACACTAAACACCAAAAGTGTGATAGGAGACTTAGGGACACAGGTGGACAGTGGTCTCACCTTCGATAACCACATCACCACAACAGTCAGGAAATCCTTCTATGTGGCACATCTCATTACTAAGGCCATTTCATCCAGGAAAACAGAAGTCATTGTCCCACTCTACTCATCCCTCATTAGAACCATTATAGAATACAACACCCCGTTTGGTATCTACCTCACAGGACATCTGCAACAGTTGAAAAGGCTGCAGAAATACCTCACTAAAAGAATCACAGGCCTAAAGCAGATGCCCTATGCTGACCGTCTAAAAAAACTCCAGCTATACTCTGTCGCATATCGTCTACTCAGAGGTGAACTCTGCTTAACATGCAAGGCCATGTCAAATCCAGAGCTGTTAGACATGCTACACTAAAAGAAATCCCAATCCCTCAGAGCCACAAGCTCCAGGGATCTAAACCTGGTCATCACAATGAACAAAACATGCTGGAGGGATAGATTCCTGTCCCAGAGACTCCCCATTCTCTGGAATAGACTGCCCATACATGTCAAGCAGAGCACCTCTTTGGACCTCTTTGAAAGGAACCTTGACAATTGTATGGGAGATAGGAAATTCACCCTAGGGATCACATCAGTCGCCCTGCTAGAGAAGGTAACAGGGAAGTAAAATTCCTGGGAAAAAATAGCTGGGGAAATGTTATGGCTAGGCTTGTATAGGCCCTAGGGCCGATAGCCTAGTACCAGCCTATGAACCTATGAACCTATAATAGGATCATAGTAAGTTTCTAAGCTAATGGCCCTAGCAAATTATACCCTTATTTCAATGATCAGCACAAATTTCCCCCATCCAAGAGGGAAACAGAAAGAACCCCCGGGGTGAGTTTACAGTTACTCATTCAATCATATGGGATCATAGGAAGTTACTAAGCTAAAGAAAGTGCAAACCCATGCCAGTTTGGAAGCCAGTGTGAGAGTCACACTTGCACTTTGGGGAGATATACACACACATACACACAAAGTGGTCTGGAGTGAGATAAGAACCCCTGCCTATCAAGGTTCATACACTACAGATCATTGTTCTTAACACACACACACCACAACTCAAGTCTATAAATTAGTACCAGGCTAACTGCCCTTGTGAGCCATTTCATGCCTAGCCAGTTACCCCACTTGAGAATCAAATCCTGCACCTTGCTGTTATAAGGTGAACACCTTAACCACTATGCCAACCTTCAACCTTTTGTCTAATGGACATTAAACCTTAGTAAATTCTAATTTGAAACACATTAATGTGGCTCTACTCAACAAGAGAAGTCGTAACAAAAAAAAATGCCCAAACCTGAGGCTTTTCTGCAACTTGAACACATTCAAACATGCGTATTTACAGAAACATGGCTTCAGAGCATTGAAAGCACTCCTTCTGTTCCTGAGAATAATGCCTATCACATCTTCAGATCCACTGGCAATATGTGTCAAAGATATCACCACCTCACAACAGATTCCTTAGGACACCACATGTGAACTCCTAGAAGTCCAAATCACCCTAAACAAAACTACTTACCACTGCATAGCTAGCATTAGAATACCCTCTATCTCCCCTTCTATCTTTACACTTTAGTTGCAATTCACATTTGACCCAGTACCTTTCTGCTTCTCAAAGATAAGTATGGATTTGAAATAGCCACTGAAATAAAAAGATAACTGCAAATCATTCTTTAACTATGCCAAGAAGCTAAGAAGTAACATACAACAGCACTTCTTTAGTTTGTGTGTAGTTAAGTACAGAACGGCTTTAGTCCAAAGCTACTGGCAGTATTCATTCAATTTATTGCCTCATGCAGCAATGTTAAAAACAGCAGCCAATTAAAAAAAAAAAGTTCCAAAGAAAATTCTCAAAAAACAATTCAGAAAAAAACAAAAACAATTTTACTTATAAACTGTTTTCAAGCTTGTTCTCGCTTTGAAATCTTCTGTCTTAGCTATTTCTTCTAATTTCAAAAAATAAGAGTTTAAAATTTGATATTACATTCATCAAATTAGATCATATTTCATCAAGTTGCAAGCAATTTACAACAAATATAAATAGCAACAAGAAGCATAAATATAGGAAGCAGCTTGCTTTTTTTTTCTTTTTTTCTTTTTCTTTTTTTCTCTCATTGATGGTTATATTAGTTCCTTTAGTTTTTAGTTGTTTTCTGAAAAATCAACCCTACCCTGAAAATGATGGAAAAACAAATGAAAAAAAGAAAAACAACAAAAAAAGAAAAGCCCAGACAGAGCACCAGACAGATCATATCAGATTCCCTTTTCCTTTTTTATACCTTTTCAGGAACACAGTTCCCTGGAGTGCAACCTCATTGACACTGGCTTCTTACTAGCTGACTAAATGACCCAAATCCTCATCAAATGCAAAACCAACCCACTAGCAAGGCCTATGGTACAAGGCTATCGGCCCAAGGGCCTAGCCAAGCCTAGCCAACAAGGTTCGCCACCCCCAAGTTATTAAAGTTATTTTCCTGTTTCTGCCGCCATGAGCAATTCCGGGAATAACTCTAACCTACACACACTGAGTCTACACAACTGTAGGAATAAGGATTGAAAAACTGAAATGTATGAATAAAAATTTAAAAAACTGAAAAAACACAAAAAAAACAAAAAACAAAATCAAATCCCTCCAAAAAAATTTAAACTTAAAAAACAAACAAAACAAAAACAAAAAAAGCTATATCAGAAACCATAGAACAACCATAGAAACAAATGCCCATAATATATATATGAATGAGATAATCAAACTAAATGTCAACCTATATACCTACCTACTGGCAAACTGACTTACTCTGACAGAAGATTGGAGATGTATTATTGTTGGATCAAAATAGTCAAAAAAAGCAGCATATATCAGTTCCCAGCAGTACCAGTCCTATGACTTTTTTTTTTATTCTTTCTTTGAGTTTAAGACAGATATCATGGCCATGTAGCTGATCAAGTCTGCTATGACTGCAAACTTAGAGCTGTCACTAACTCTCCAACAGACCTCCAAATTTTCCAGAAGGGCCCGACACACACCTACATGTGGTGCCTGGACCACGGCCTTAAACCAAATGCTAAGAAATGCAACAGTGTGTTTCTTTGACAAATTTTGATATCCGTTTTCCACAGAAGTGCCAGCCCCTTAAAAATGACTCAGTCATCAGGGACCAGGGCATTTTAATTAATAATAAATCATCCCTTGGCCACTGTATGTCCACTGCCTTTCGTATAGCTGACTAATCATCAGAACTGTATCCTCAAAATCCAAGAAAGCCATCATCTCACTCTATTCCTCCATCATCAGGCCAATAGACTACATTTCCCCTTTGGTATTATATGTACCCTTCTAACCATATTTTCAACTGTACAGATTTTCACAGAATGTCTGGATTTGTCCCTCATATTTTTGCTCTGTTTCTCATAAAATTCTGGTTTTCCAGCAAATCACTGACAAATCACTGAGGATTCATTCCAGAATATAATGACAGACATTTGCATTTCAGGCTTTTAATCTTTGAGAAAATCCATGCTAATTAAAATCTTGTTATTCTATCAACTTTCTAAGTTTTAAGAGCAAGAGCAATATTTAAAACTTACCCCTATTTTTAGGCATTTGACCAGCCCCCCCATTCTTTATGGTTTTGTCCACATTTATTGCTCTAAGAGGTTGAGAAGTATGCATCTAAGTATATGATCCAACTTCAGAGACAATCAAGGACATGTTCTCACTGAACTACTCTGACCACCTCAAATCTCTCCCTCTCTCTCTCCGATTTCTGTTTCCTATAGACTTTTGAGAGGTGCCTCTCTCTAGCCTGTAGACTCTCAAAAGATCCAGTCCTATGAAATATCGCACTATGAAAGAAATAACACCTAAAACCCTTGCTCAAACTTCCACCAAACATAAACAAGACCCGCCTGCATGCTAGACACTTATCATAAAGACTCCCTCTATTTTGAAATAGACCACTTGGATGTAATGTAAAGTAGCTCCCTGACCCTCTTTAACCAAAACCTGGACAAATGGATGGGCAACTTTGGCTACATTCTGCTCTGGTTCCTCAATCCCTCACTGAAGTGGCAAGTATTCATTCTTGAAAAGAGGTAATTATAAACCAGGGAATTGGTGGCTAGGCTACAGATGGTCTTCTGGATTAATAGTTTTGTACATGCCTATGAGCAAATGACCCTAAGAAGGTGAATCTCATTGCTTAACATACAGAATAAGTTAATTCCAGAAGTCTGGCAGACGCTGACATACAGATTTATTCCTCCACTATGTTTTATTTATGCATTTTAGAAGATAAAGGACTTGCAGAAATACACAAAGTTCATGGCAACCAAGCCTCTATTGGTGTGGTATGTTAAAAGCCTAGAAGATACTGAATTAAGGCCTACAGATTCAATCCGCTCTTGGTCAAAGATAACTTTACATGGCTCAATCAGGGGAATTAAACACCCTCAGCAATGATCTCAAATTCAGGGAAAAGAAACAAAGTATTGAAGCAACAAACCTGCTTTAAAATGAGTTTGGTTAACAATAACAAGTGAAATTTATTCTTGAGTTTAAATACAGTAAACTCTCAGTTGACCGGCATCCATAGGGATTAGTAGATGCTGGATAACTCTAGTTTCTGGTTGCTTGAGAACTACTATTAAAATAGGCCTTATTAGTGTTGTACCCTATATTATTTTCTTGGTGTGACTTGTTCTCAAGTTAGGGAGAGAGAGCATTTATTTCTGTCTTCCCTTTTAAAACTTAAAAAACTTAAGGTATGTTTCTGTGTGGGTAAAACAGAAAGTGCAGCAGATGAAAATTGTACTGTATTTCTTTGATTTTATTTTGCCAGTTGCTTGAGAGTGCTGGTTGGTTGAGTTCTGGTTAACCGAGAGTTTACTGTACTAAGACGTTTATGTAGCTCTGCTTGCCAGAAGTTATATTTTCTCAGATGAAGAAATGTCGACAGATGTATGATTTATTAGGCATGTGAAATGCATAACAGTTCCTTTTAGTTTTAATGTGACTGT
The DNA here is from genome assembly GCF_019279795.1 of Protopterus annectens. Classification (NCBI taxonomy): domain Eukaryota; kingdom Metazoa; phylum Chordata; order Ceratodontiformes; family Protopteridae; genus Protopterus; species Protopterus annectens. Next base: position 259,981,982 of record NC_056748.1, on the reverse strand, counting down.
GTACAGTATTATGGAACTGCTTACTGTTTTCATACTATCACGAGCTGCATTACTTTAGGTTAGAGTGGAAATGCCTGTGTGTTCTAAACAGTGTGGCTTAAAACAAAGACAAGCCTCTTTTGGTTTTAAAATTTCACTTGGTGATTAGCAGTGCTGAACAAAGAGTGATGCTGATCTTTCCTGCCTTTTTTAAGAAAGGATTTGGCTGTAAGTTGGCTCACTGGATGAGTGTTCATTAACTAAGATCTTTGTACCAGATTGGTTTTGTTCCTGTCTGTAAGCACACTGAACCCAGACAAAGGGTACTACAGTTTTGACTTGAAACAATGTTGAGAGTCACCACATTTGTTAAATCTTTCACTGGCTTCCACTGTGCAGAAGTTCAGATTTTGCTGATTGCTGAATGAGGTTCTTTTTAAACTGAGACAGAAAATCTTACAGATGAAATATGATTATTCATGGATTTCATTTTTAGTATTTTTGGTTAGGAAATCTTATGAAGCTTTTTAATTGCTGAAATGAACTTGTGCGATACAAGTTGTTTTAGAATACCATTATAACTATGTGAAGTCTGGCATTTCACTGACTGTATACAATTTGGTATTTGCGGACCAACTTGTTTCTAAACAAACCAAATGCAAAAACAAAAAACTGTAAAAACCACACATGCAAGGCTGCAGAGATTCCTACAAACCAGCTCTGGCAATCCAAAACTTGTTGATAAGTGCTTTCATTTTATTCAATAATAACATTTCATCAGATAAACATAAAATGGCCCGACAACATTTAAATATACTTTTAAAATATCATATGACCAACATTTTCAAATCATGTGCAAACTTAAAATCATGTGACAGCCGAACCCCTGAGAGAACCCTAAGTCAATGACAGTAAAAATCACCAAGTTAAAAAAGTAAATATACACAGTAGCAACCCAAATGCCTGACTAAATAGTTTTAAATATTTTTAAATAATTTAAAACTCTTGTCACTTAACTTGAATGCACACAAAACTATAATTAGAAGTACTTTCATAAAAATACTTAATTGTGAATAAATAAATACATTAATGAATAAATCTGTTTTTAAACAATGGTAGCAGTGTCATCTTTGCAATGCTATCAGTATAAAAAAGGCAACTGACAGAAATACGATCATTTATATCTGGCCATTAAATATAAGTTGCCAATATGTCACTTAATCTATTTATTTATTCATTCATGATTAAGTATTTTTTATCAAAATGTTTCTAACTATATTTCTGTGTTTATTCAAGCTAAGTGACAAGAATTTTGGAATCTCTGTGCTTTGCGTGTGTGGTTTTGCTAACTTGTTTCTCCAAATACTTGCAAGACATGTGATAGTTGAATTGTTTTGGTGTTTTTATACCACTGTGCAGTACAACTCTTCACTATGATAATGCATGAAATAAAACATGCCTTTGTTGATCAGCTATAAGAGTGTGGTAAGTTTCTATATGCTACCTATCTGCAAGGGAAGATTAAAATTAGCAGTGATGACTCTGAACAACTGAATTGAGTCTTTATTTGGACAATGGAACTGATGCTATGTGGTGAAAAGCCTTAAAAGGGCCATACATTTCAAATATAATGAATAACTGCCTACATCATGCAACATAGGTCTTTTTTATTTAATTTATTTAAATTTGTTTACCAGGGTAGTTCTGCCTGATTTGCAACACAAAAGTGTTGTTTGAACCAAACTGCTGTCAATTTACAATGATCTTCATTCAGCAATCTGGCAAATCTGAACATCTGTGCAGTGGAAGCCATTGGGAACACTTGGCATTGTTCAAGACTGTAGCTGCAGGTACTGACACAGTACACTGACACTTTCAGCAGTGCACTGTTTACAAGTGGAATAGATGGAAACATACTCATGACTGCAGCATAAAGCATAGTAGCAGTTCATAATTTTAACCATCTCTGCTTTTTGGACGTCATATTGGAATCCTGAAATGGGGATCTCATTAAAGTTCCAAATCTGTGCAACATTATTTACACAGTTTTTTTTAAAGACTGCATGTAACTGCTTATATAGTTGTAGATATATTAGTCCTGGATAATTTAGCTCATTTCAATACAAGTATGGCTTCCTGTTTTGTATTCATTTGGTAACCATTCATGACTCAGATTGCGCCCTGACTACTATGACTTCTCCAAAGAAAGAAAATCTATAAATGCTACTTGGAGTATTGAGTCTGATCATCAAAGGGTCAAGCTGAAGAAAGAGAAAGACGTATGTAATGGCCGTTATCTCTCAGAGAAGAAAATGTCTCATTGGAGAACTATGTAAGCAATTTTGAAAACTACATTTAAAATGACATACTTAAATGAGGGCCAATGAATAATATCTAGTAATCTGTAATGTTTAGCATGCCTTTACACCTTGGGTGATAAAGCAACATATAAATACAAAAGTATGTTGCTTGTTAAAAATGGGTCATTGACTTCCTCTTTAGTCCCCAGTGCTCACCACAAGTATCCTTTGTAAACCATGAATGAGCAACCACAGGACATTTTTCCTAAAAGAGCTTTTGCAATAAGCAAAGGAAAAAAAGTAATGGATATTTAGGAGTGATCAGTTACTAGTGACAAAGATATCTAATAAGTAAAAGTATTAGAGAACTATTACAAAATTGTCTGCATTTTGGAACACTGAAATGTATATTTTTTACCCTAATTGTACGAGTTCTGAATTTGCTATGCACTCTCTGTTCATGCTCACACACACACATACACACGCGTACACACACACACACACACACACACACACACACACACACACACACACACACACACACACACAAACATACACACACACTCTCACAATATATCTATTGCTGAAAAACTATATGTTTGCTTTGTACTTACCCGTTATTTGTTTGCATGTCACAAACTAGAGAGGGTGTGTGGGTTCAGAAAGTTGACTCATTGTATAGTCTGAGATGTGACATCTGTGAGAGAGTAAAAAAAATATATGTGTGTATATATATATATATATATATATATATATATATATATATATATATATATATATATATATATATATATATGTGTACTAATAAGAGTTTTGGGAAAGTGCAGACTGAGTTACACAAAGGAGAATCAGATGGTAGGGACAAGGCCAGCTTTCCTATCCTGCAGAATGGCCTCTCACTCCTCTGGTGTAGCACACCCATCTCTTGCTGTGGCTGTCTGAGATCTGCAGCATATTGCCTACTACAGGGAATGTGTCTTCAGACACTTCCTTGAGTACTTGCATATGCACTGTGGCAGTACACTCACAGACTCATTCTCAACTGGTGCAACATCTAGTGTACCCACTAAGTGACACCCAAATGGCAATCCAGGCATGCCTTCTGTCTGACAGGATGGGTTAGCCAGCAGAGACTGCTCACTCCCATCCTCCCCTGTCAACTCCATCAGGTGCCCAAGCCATTAATCAAACTTTGGTGGCCTGGTCTGTACTTAGGGCTTTATCCATGTGGCACCATACCTGGTTCTTATGGTAGTTATGTATATTCTTTTGTACAAGATATACTGTTAATACATCGTTTGATCATTTGTGATATTGAGTTAAAGAAATCTGTGCTAACACGATTTAAAACCTGTAACACAAATGCACAAGTACACACACACACACACACACACACACACACACACACACACACACACACACACTCTGATTTTATAAACATCAATGAAATTACCTGCATTATTTAGGAGTGGCACAATGGCTAGTGTCCCTTTCTGACATCCTGCCATTAAATGGGAAAACTCGTGCACCAACATCTTTGCCCAATGGTTCTTGGAATTCATAAATTCCAATGCCCTGGATCAACTAATCCATAGTCCCACCAATATCCTAGACCTGGTCATTACCACACTTATGGTCACCCCCTTGTTGGTCAGGTCAGACCATAAGCTAATCACCCTTAACATCCACATCCCACCCCCCATTAAGGAAATCTCCATAAAAAACTTCTCCAAGGCCAACTTCATGCTACTCAAGTCAGAAGTTACAAACTTCATTAAACCCATGCAGACGGGAACTGAAAGTTTGACTGCTGAGTCCTACACTAAGGCACTGTACAAGCACATCCACTCATGCATGAATCTTGCCATCCCAAATAGAACCAAGATCCTCTCCTCCAAAAAAAGGAAGCCAATCTGGTGGTCCCCTGCCATAAACAAACTTTACAACAAAAGGAAAAAACAGTTGCAGAAAAGAGGAAAATTCCAGGATGCAAAAAAACTCCCTTACCATCCTCAGTAAGAAGCTGAGATCCCTCATAAAATCCTCCAAAGCTAGTTATGAAAATAAAATTGCCAAAGATTCCAAAGACAACCACAAGGCATTCTATAACTATGTCAAGAATCTAAACTGCATGGCCACACAGGTAAAAAACGCACTCTCCAAAGCTAAGAATACAGCATACGTGGGACCAGATGACATCCCGGGCTGTGTACTACATGAACTATAAAATGAATTGGCACCTCTCCTAAGTGTCATGTTTAATCATACCCTCATCTCAGGCTTTGTGCCCACTGAGTGGTGCACAGCTACAGTTATCCCACTCTACAAGGGGGGATCCTGGGAACTACCGCCTAATATGTCTGATGAGCCTGATCTGCAAGGCCATGGAATGTATTATCATGGAACTTATAAACAAAGACATTGGCAACCTTAAAACACTGGACCCCACCCAGTTTGGGTTCGTGAAGGGCCGATCATGTCTCCTGAACCTTATTGACTTCTTTGAATCAGTCTCCAGAGCTGTGGATGAGGGTAAGGCAGTCCACACAGCCTATTTGGACCTCACCAAGGTCTTTGACACCATCCCCCAGTCTGGAATCATAGATAAACTTGCTAAGCTGGGCATTAATCCCTACATCACTTGATGGGTTGCCAACTGGCTTACTGACAGAACCCACACTGTAAAAGTAGCGGAATCCAAATCCAACTCCAGACAAGTGACAAGTGGAGTATCTCAGGGTTCAGTCCTGGGACCTCTCTTGTTTGGCATCTACTTCTCTGAAGTACAGGCCAACACTATGGGACTCTGGCTAACAAAGTTTGCAGATGACTGCAAACTGGGAGCCATTATTGAATCCCCAAATGATGTGAATACTCTACTAAAGGGCCTTACAGAAACAGATGCTTGGTGCCAGAGCCATGGGCTCAAGCTCAACGCCAATAAATGTATAGTTATCCCCTTTGTGAAAAAACATGTACCCGTGAATTATCACATAGGTGGCAGTACACTAAACACCGAAAGTGTGATAAGAGACTTAGGGACACAGGTGGACAGTGGTCTCACCTTCAATCACCACATCGCCACAACAGCCAGGAAATCCTTCTGTGTGGCACACCTCATCACTAAGGACTTTTCATCCAGAAAAAAGGAGGTCATTGTCCCACTGTACTCATCCCTCATTAGACCCATTATAGAATACAATGCCCCTTTGGTATGTACCTCTCAAGACATCTGCATCAACTGGAAAGGCCGCAGAAATACCTCACTAAAAGAATCACAGGCCTAAAGCAGATGCCCTATGCTGTCCACCTCAAAAAACTCCAGCTATACTCTGTCGCATATCGTCTACTCTGAGGCGATCTCTGCTTAACATACAAGGCCATGTCAAACCCAGAGCTGTTGGACATGCTACACTTAAAGAAATCTGAATCCCTCAGAGCCATCCACTCCAGGGATCTAAATCTTGTCATCACAATAAACAAAACATGCTGGAGGGATAGGTTCCTGACCCAGAGATTCCCCAGACTCTGGAATAGACTGCTCATACATGTCAATCAGAGTGCCTCTTTGGCCCTCTTCAAAAGGAACCCTGATGATTGGATGGGAGAAAGGAAATTCATCCCGGAGATCACGTCAGTCACCCTGCTAGACAGGGGTCCAGGGAAGTAAATAGTGTGGGAAGAAATAGCCAGGGAATTGTTATGGCTAGGCTTGTATAGGCCCTAGGGCCGATAGCCTTGTACCAACCTATGAACCTATGAACAAGTCGTGTTCCTGTAGTTGAGTTTAAAGTAAAGTACATATGTAGGGTGTTGGTAAGTTCTTTCCATAACTGTGTATTTTTGGGAGGTGGTACAGCTTTTTATTATATCCTAAACACATGTACTTAGCTGACTTGTCATCCTCTAAATTGCCTGTAGGTCACAGCAATGTATACGTAGGTTACTGCATGTGTGTTTTAAGACTGTCCGACATACAATTTGGAATTTACAAGTTGGATGAATGAATGAAAATCTGAGACTAAATATCAGGCCTAAATTAATGCATCAGATAATTTTAAATTATTGCAAGGTGTACTATGGATCATAGATGTACAGAATTAAAATGTTCAAATTTTAACCCCAAGCCGTCTTTGTGCCTATATTTCCTTCAAGTGATGTGCTTTAAATACACCACAATGAATTACTTGTTTGATTTTTCACAAGAAAGCAGTTCTCCAAAAAGTTCCCATCCAGTAATGTAATGAAAGTCTGAGATGTTTCACACATTCATTCATGCAGCTCTTTCTTGTTTTATGAGCTAAGCTGCTAGATAAAAATTCCATTCACAATCATTTGTGTCAACAGAGCTGTCCCGGAAAATACAAGTTAAAGCAGTGGTTAGAAGTAACTAAAACTTAATTAGAAAGAGAAAGAATACAGACAATACCTGGGTGTAGTCTGTTCTAAATGCTTTTTTTTTTTCGGTGCAATCACTGACCATGGATTTTATATTTTATGAAAGGATTCTTCCTACAAACAGAAAGACAAATGAGTTTGGCGTAAAAATAAATTTTAAGATGCATGGAGTGATTCATAGCTGTATTATATGAAACACATAAAATTAATAAAGAGAATTTTTATTAGTTAAACAGGTACATACTTTGAACTGCAACATATTTCCTCGCTAACTTCAAAAAGAACATCTGGTATGCAGCCAAATGTAAAGTGATAGCTGTCATAATAGTAAGACATGCAATATTTGATGGGTTCTCCATTGTAATCTGTGTCAGCATGATAAACTTGGTTTAGGCTAAGAGATACTGACAGATATTTTCTATAGACCTGGTATGAACTCCCTTGTTCCCCACTTGCACATTGTATTAATGTAATCAATAGCCAAAATGCAGCAATTACATAATCGCTAAGATGAGAAAGTAATGTCTGATGGAACTTTATTGATAAATTAAAGACAATACACACCAGTTTTGACACATTTAGTTTTTAATATAATTACTTAATGAGTGCATGGGAAACAGAAAGTTTACCTCGGGGATCACTTCAGTGGCTCTGCTGGACAGAGGCACAGGGAACTAATCTAAGGGGGCAGTGAAAACCAACATATTCTGGCTAGACTTATAAATGACTTTGGGCAGATAGCCTAGTACCTACCTATGAACTTAACATAAACTTCAGCAAATGTAATATAGTTTTTGGTACTCAGGCTTACAAAACATTTGCATGACATGGCTATATCTGAGGCAATCAGAAATTATAGCAATTAGTACAAAAAGCAGGCTTTTACATAGCACTGAACCATGAACCATAAAGACATTTTTGATATGGGGTGTGTCTGTGTGTGTGTGTGTGTGTGTGTGTGTGTGTGTGTGTGTGTGTGTGTGTGTGTGTATATGTATGTATATATATATATATATATATATATATATATATATATATATATATATATATATATATATGGGTCTATACTACAAGACTGAAACTTTAGTTAATCGAATAACTAAAGATTGATCTTGTAATATCGAAACCTAAAAATCTCGAACGGCCAATTTAATCCAGGGGAAACCCTTCCCTAGGTTGTTATGTGGATTATGCCCTTTTCTCCAATTTGGAGCAGTCTCAGAGTTGGTATATTTAAATAGGGGGGTGTGGGGGGCAAGGCCACCCACTTCATTTGAAATGTAAAGGGTTTTTTTTGTGATGCGGCCAAGGGAAGTATTTCCCTGGGTTAAATCAGCCATTCAAGATTTTCAGGTTTTGATATCACAAGATCAATCTGTAGTTATTCAATTAACTAACGTTTCTATTTTGTAATATAGACCCTATATATATATATATATATATATATATATATATATATATATATATATATATATATGTGTGTGTGTGTGTGTGTGTGTGTGTGTGTGTGTGTGTGTGTGTGTGTGTGTGTGTGTGTGTGTGTGTGTATATATATATATATATATATATATATATATATATATATATATATATATATATATATATATATAAGAGAGAGATAAATTCCATAACACTTTTGCTAGAACATTAATTTTTTATGTTATGTTACTTTTATTTCTGCCTAACACTCACTAATGCACCTGAAACATGTTAACTTTGCCATTATAAGACAGGCTCTCTTGTATATTTGGTAAATGTCATTCTTACATGTTCTGATATCTCTTTTCATGTGTGTGTCACTTTAAACATTGTATTTTGCCAGTCCTAATTTTACTCCAAAAAGGTTTAATACTTTTTTGTTTCTTACCTTTTGCATATCACATAAACGATATGGGATATCTTACCTTCATTTAAGTCCACCTACTTTCTGCCCTGCACTATAAACAATTTCCACAATTCCTGCTTAAATGGTTACAAAGTTGCTCATTTCTAACTCTTGACGTATCACTGCATACCTATGTATTGCCTATTTATTCTTTGTTACATTTTTCTCTTTTTGATGTTTCATTTTTATGTCTTTGTGATATCTATGTCATATCTGTCTATCTGTCTGCCTATCTGTTCATATGTCTATCAAATGTGTGTGTGTGTGTGTGTGTGTGTGTGTGTGTGTGTGTGTGTGTGTGTGTAGAATGTACACATACACACACACACACATATATATATAGTCCACCTGCTAACAGGTGAGTCCACTTAATCTGTATGAATTTTGAATTTGCATACGGTTCTTGCTCTGGGGTTACTTATTTTGCTGTGGCTAAAACTGCCAGTGTTTTGCACTTCATGTGGCAGTCCTGATTATCCTCTTGGGATCAATATTATGTCATACTCTTCACAAACTTTGGTGCCTAGTCTCGCACACCTTTCTTATTCTTGCTTTATTGTATTTATTTACTCGGCTGTGTCTCAGACTGTCAGTGTTTTACACTTCACCTGGCAAGCCTAGTTATTCTCTTTGGTCAATGTTTTGCTATGTTTATCTATCTATCTATCTATCTATCTATCTATCTATCTATCTATCTATCTATCTATCTATCTATCTATCTATCTATCTATCTGCCTATATGTGTAGGAGCTGCTAGTTGATGGGAGTGGCATGTAAAAGATACTGCGATCAATGAGCTTGGATAAAGGATGATATTGCAGGATATGAAGGTTGATTAATAAGTTGCATAGTTTCTGCAAAGATAGGAATGAAAATGGACAAGTGGGGAGCTATGTGAAGGCTACGAAAATGCAGCAGCAGCAGCATGCATAAGGAAGGCCGTGATAAAAATGAGCTAGCAATAGGAACTTAGGAAGGAAACAACTTCCTTAGCATGTAACATTATTAAATGATTACCCTACATCACTTTTCCCCAAAGGAAATGTAATGGAATTTGTTCAGATAGGTGAAATTATTATAGGAAAGGGACTGGGGAGCTTGATAAGTCGACTGAGGGAGAATGGCGTGCAAGGGATCTGCGGGATCCTACTTCCACAAAGACAGAATTAATGTAGACTGCACAACTTAACACAAATCACCTAGTCACTACAGAAGCAATTCATGTAGGGAATTGGGTCAGCTGGCATGTGAAAGGAGAGAGTACAAAGAAGCAAAGGAACAGGAGAGTTGTTTAAATGGATGTTTTTTATCCATGTACAAATGCTCACTGATATTCTGTGGACTGTCCACAAAACAGCATAACTAAAGTGCAAGTCTGGGCAATATGTATAAAGCATGAGCTTGTCATGTCTTGCAGTATTTCACATTCTCAGTGAGCACAACAACCTTAGAGATAGTGAAAATAGCACATATATATATATATATATATATATATATATATATCGAGAGAGAGAGAAAGATTACATAGTGTTGGGGTAAAGCACTCCATATCAAGTGGTGCAGTGGGTGAAGTCTCCTGCAAAAATGTTTTAAGGGTATAATATTGTGTTTCAGAATTTGCTGGGGTGTTTGTAGTATAGCTGTTTATTTTTCACTATCAGGATTCAAAGCATCAAGTCATACATCTAACAGTGAGTTTTTTTGATCAAAAAAGAAATGGAGATTACATCTGTGAGGGCAGTAATTAGAAGTATGAGCAAACAGATGAGCTGCTTATAGCTGGGGGAGTGAAGAAAGTGATAGTGGTATTGTGAAAGGATAAGATCTAAAGGCCTAAAGGCATCCCAGTTAGCACATTAAAGATAGATTCTATAAAAGTGAAGTAATCTAATGTGCACATCACATCAGTTTTCTTGTGATTGTTGTCCACTGGGAAAAAAGTATTTAAAATAGCATTTGCTGAAGACAGACAGTTAACAAAAAGTATTTATATAGAGGAAGAGGTCTAAACTATAAATAACTATGAATGCATTGTCCATTAGAGTGAGTAGCAAAATATCAACATACCAGCAATCGTGGAGTTCAGAAAATTTTACCTGAAATAGTTTTACCTTCAAAATAATGGTGACTCGCGAGGGGAACCCTTAAAACCCTATATAGCTCTCTAGAAAGGAAACTCAAGAGGTATTCTGATATATTATTTAAAGATTTGAATAATATACCAGAATATTGCTTGAGTATCCTGTGTAGAGAGGCAATCTGGTATATTATTCAGATCTTTAAAATACCTCCTAATACTGTAGAGAATTATGCATGCAATATCAAAAAAATAAATAAAAAATTCCAGAGCATTCATATGTACAAAAGTCATCAATAAATAACACACCCTGATACAAAATGTAATTAAAATGTAAAGATAACCACAGTAATAGGATTTTGTTAAGCAATAAATACAAATTTGCACAGCTTAGCAAACTAAGCTACAAAATATATGACTGAGCAATTACTCAAGTACCTATAAAGATAACAGTTAGTCTAAAATAGAGTCATATACCAGGACATTTTGTAGTTAGAAATTTGTTACTACAATAATGAAACAATTTGATTAATCCTAGAACCTCTGAAATGCTTATTTAACATTATGAACTGAGACAGAAGGCTGGAATGGCAGAAGCATTTATCTATCTCAGGAAAAATTATATTGCAAAAACTGGAAGAAGGGTAGTTTGTTTTGATAAAGAGCTATTTTATAGGGTCTATATCACATCTTTGAATGGTTAGTTCAATGAATGGGATTTCATCAGAAATGCTGTTCATTGAATTCCCCTCATGTGGGGGGTGCAGCCCCCCTCCAATTATATATAACAGCTTTGAGATCACACCACAGTAGGGAAAGGCAACCTTCCCAATCCTCATGGTACAGTGATCTCAGTATGTACATTTCAACAAATGGCATGTCTGATACAATTGCACTGAAAATGCTGCTTGATGAACTGATTTTTTGCTGAACTGATCCATTTTATAATAGGTGGAGTAGCATACCTAGAGTAATAATTATGTTTCTTGTATTTGTTAACTGGGGTAGAACATTGTTCTATGTGGGCTGCTTACTGGTTCAGTATGTTACTTAAAACATAAAATATAATACAAAATACATAAGTAATAAAAAATATCTTAAAGATGATGTTAGAAAAGAATTTTGTTGATTTATAAAACAGATTTCCTCAGGAGAGTGTAGATTCCAAATCAATGGTGCAATTCAAAAACATAGGAAATGCAAAAAAAACCTACTATAATGGGATACTGGAAGCAATAATATTTTCATTAACAGGAACTGATACTTATTCACGAATTGCAGAACTAACTTAATCTCATATGTTAATGGATTTTGTGATTTTAAATAACATGTTAAACAAATTCAGTTGTTGAATAAAAACATTCATTCCTGATAATTTTGGCAGACTTTTATTTCTTTCAGCCATTAAACTAGGTAAATTATAGAAAGTAAGAACATTACACTCACTTAATGCCAGGTTCTCCATGGCTAATTCACTCCATCTTCAATGTCTCCACTATTCTGCACATCTTCCTACAGTTCTCCCCTATTCTGAACTAGATACTCTACCACCAAACTATTAGGAGTGTTAATTGACAATAACCTTACATTTGATAATCATATAAATAACACAATAAAAAACATAAATAGAAAAGTGGGCTGCCTATATAGAATAAAACCCTTCTTAACAGCAACAGCCAGAACTACAATTGCCCACTCCCATCTAATCTCTATTCTCTATGCTTTCCCCATATATACTAACCTAAAGAAAAATATTCTCACTAAACAACCAAACTCCTATAATAATATTACCAGGTTTGCCACTGGGAACCCATGTAGAACTCACCACTGTCTGAACCTACAGCAGCTAGACTGGCTTGAACTAAAAAACATTTTGATACTTTCCCAACTTATCATTGTTCATAGGATATTCTACCAACCTAACAACACACCAGTACTCTATAACCTTATTATTTCCTATACAAATCTCAATTCCTTACGCTCTTCCACTAAACTACTGGCTAGCATTAGTAAGTCTAATAACTTGGCAGGTGACTCCTTGTTTTCTAATACCGCTGGTAAATATTGGAACCTGTTGCCATCAGATCTAACTGTACTTCCCTCCTTTCCACTCTTTAAGCAAAGGCTGAAGCAACATCTTAAAACACACTGGTTATGCGCATGCTGTTATCCTGACTAATTGTCTGCTTTCTCTTTTGCCATTTTCTCTGTACTGCTTCCCCTCACCTTTTAACACTACTTACCCCTGGGTAGTAGTAACTGTCTTAAATTATTGTTGCAAATAGGAGATGAATTAAACTGTAAACATATTGTAAACAATCACACATCTCTTAATGTAAGAGTGTCTTATTCCTTTTAGGTTTTGTGTTTCATAATTACCATACTTCTCTTTAGCTAAGGCTCTCTAATTATTTTTAACTAAATTTTTCTTTATATTTGTGCAAGTAATTCTTTTTGTTGCTTAAATAGTATGACTTTGTAACTACTGTTCTCTCATGATTTTTATCATAAATTTTTCTCTCTTATATTTTTACATTATAAACTTTTGAATGTTACTGTGGAGCTTTTCTCCCCGGGCCTTTGCGGAAAATGGAAATATATCCAGTTGGACCAGCCCAGTTAACAATTGTAAAATAAATAATAAAATAAAATAGATTAACCCAGATTAAAACACAGTATCATGCTTTGCTACAGGCTACTGTTTTCAGATGCAGTGATATTTACTTTACAGAAATCTGTACTGGTTAGTGACTTACCATCACTGGACTCTCTGTAAAATAAAATTTGCACCAAAACATCTACGTTTTCTTTCTTTCCCTTTCTTTCTTCAGTATTGTTGTTTGGAGGATTACTCTTCATCATTTACCAATGGGAATAATAGTTCATGCACAATAGCTATCTGTCTATAGATCATTCTATCTATAAATGAGTTTGGTGACACTTCTTACTTTCTTGCAGTCAACAAGTTTTGAAATCATATACCTTATCAAATAAGAAACAGCTTTGCAAAAAAAGCCTCAAAGTCAGAAATAAAAATATCTTTATTCAGAAGATAAATACCAATGTGGTATATTATTTTAACTAATTAAACTATGACTCAGACATTTTCTCTGTACTAATCAGTACCTGATTATCAGTTGTTTCATTACTGAAATCTTGAACAAATAATCTTGCAAGATTCTACTTCTAGTCTTCTTTTCCTCATACCAGTTTTCTGTGACCCTTCCCAATTTCACTTAACATGTACATTCTCACCTTTTCTACAGCTGAGCCATATTATAGACTGGTGGACCATTTGATGCTAAAACTCTCCTCTGTTTTATAGTGTCACAACAACGTACTTCATATTAGCACCACTATTTCACAATGTGTGTAAACTGTGGCAATCTATCTGTAATAAGCTCAATTGCACCTCCACAACTATAATAAATAAATTGTATCTCATCCATATCCAATGTTTTCAGGTTTTATTAATCTATGCACATTTCCAGCAAACCAATATATTGCACAGGCCACGTTCAAATACTATGCACTTAACTTTACTATTAAAAAAGTAGCTTAGCTCACTGTGTAAAAAGGGAGCATACATTATGCAAATTCATATATAGTTTTGCTGATGTGTATTCTTCTTTGTATTTATCATGTTTCACAATATTTTACATTTTATATTGATCTTACCTAATATATTTTGTACTTAATTTGCCAATATTATTATTATGAAGGTCTTGTTTGAAAATTATGCTTCTATTTGTATAGTCTTAGTCAACAAATGTAAATAAATCAAACTATCAATAAATAATCAGTCAATAAAAAAAAAAATATAGCCGTATTTCCTGTTATAGTTTATTATAGTTTGGCCAGCAATATCATGTTGGACAAATGTGACAATTTTTTTCCCATGGCCACAAATGTTTGGTGGCTGTATGTCATTATGTTGTTGTTGTTGTTGTTTGTCTTTCGGCTTTTCCCGGTAAGGGGTCGCCACAGCGGAACTCCGGTCTGCTAATGATTGGCAGTAGATTTTTACGAAACGCCGAGGTGCCAGCTCAACGCCCAACCTTCAATGAAGGCACACCCATTTACGCATGCATGTCTTTCAAACGCTACCCAACAGTGGGGAGGACATGCAGACTCCACACAGAAGGCACTCCCAAGCCCAGCCGAGAATCGAACGGGAGAACCTCTTGCTGTGAGGTAACAACGCTACCGCCGTACCACCGCAGTTGTATGTCATTATGCCTTATTAAATGAAACAAGGATTCCAGCCCCATTCTCCTGGTTTACTGTCTGGTATTTTTTTTTACATAATGTTAATACTTTTCTTCATTTAAGCATTGTATTGATTTCCACACCTGGTGCTGACACCTGTACATGAGTACTGTAGTTGACTGGGGCAACATGTAATTTCTTTAGTCCTGCATCCCATACTCCTAGAATGATGTTTACAGTAATGATAAGTCACTTTAGTTTGCCTGGCAAGAGACAGTACACTGCTACACACTTACAACTTTCAGTGATGAGTTACACATAAGTTGTAGCCTTTAAAATAAGCAGGGAGTGCTAATTAAACATTAATATCTATAGCACCATGAATTCTCACATACCTTTTCTAAGACCATCAGAACCGGCCACTTTCCACACTTGCCACCCTTTACTGTTGCCATCTGACCCAAGTTCATTACAGAGCAAAACAATGACAAGAGAAATGGGCCTGGTAGGGTGTCAATTTATTTTTATAGCAATACTATTTAGAAAACTATAAAAATATGTTTTGCAGAGAGAGCTCACATTGGAGCTTGGCCTCTATTACCCGCAAAATTAGGAATTCAGAATTATGGCTTGGAAAAAAGTCTTTGATGGTTGCATCAGGTTGTTTGACCTGCAAATAGTGTTAACCAGTAATTTTGTTCCAAATCCATATTTGTTATTAAAAATCATATTCTTGAGCCCCTTCCATTATTAATAATAAATAAAAGCTCTGTTAAAAATAATTCTGATTCCCAGCATTTTCCTGAAGCCATGAGATCACAGAGAAACATCTTGGTTGGGTTCTGGTATATTTGTTTTTGGGTAGGTAGATATTTCAAACCCAAAAAAATCCGCTTAGAAACTCCAATAAAGGGCCAGCAGTACACGAAAATGTACAAATAAGAACACCCAGTCCAAGAAGAACAATTTAATAACGCAAACAAATCAATACGTTTTCGAACAACTTCTTCATCAGTAAAAACAGTCAGTTATATAACATAATTAGAACAATAATTGTCCAACCAATAGTATGAAGCCACATAATTACAAAATTAATGCACGTAAATTCACCATACTATAACAACTTTTACATTGTGAAATTCATCAACTTTGTACTAAAACATTTACATTATAATGCATGTTTAATAGAAATTTTAAAAATCTTAATAAATATATTAATACTTATAAAAAACTATAAAATAGTAAACTTTAACTAAAAAAGGTGAACATGAGTACACATCCCATTCACATCCAATACACCTACTGCCGTCTAGTGTCACTTCTTGAAAAATACATAAAAATTTTCAACTCACAATTTGGCAGACCTCAGCTTGAGAACTGGTTTAATAGATAAAAAATTGTTCAAACCTGGGGGCTTATTCACATCAAAAATTAGCTGCCAATATAACTCTTTATATTCCAGTTTGTCCTCCCACATGCCACCTCTTAAATCCATAGATTCCAAAACAAAGGAAGAAAATACTGCCTTGGAACAAATTCTTTGATGTCTAAATAGTGCATTGTTACTATTCTGTTTTCTTATTTCATATAAATGTTCGTAAATTCTGCACTTGAGTTTTCTTTCTGTCTTCCATATGTAGAAGGAGGTGCATTGACTACATGTGGCGAGGTAAATTAACCCACTACTACTGCAGCTGAAAACACCCCTGCTGGTTAAAAGTCTATCCCTGGCCACTAAATGTACTGAATTCTTATTAATAATATGAGGACATTGAGAACAAAAAACACATTTATATGTCCCTGGTCGACGGGAAGAGGTGCACTTCGGTAGGGATGAACCAAATTCAAACATTTGTTTAAAGTTCAAATCCCTACAGTAAACAAATTTTAAAGGAATTTTATTTTTCAATGGTAGATCCGTGATCTGTACAAACCTTTCCCATTCTCTTGAAATTATTTCTTTAATAAGGCCTGAGTCACCAGTATAATCCAAAATGTATGCTTTGTCACCACTTATAAAAGCATTATTCTTCCCTCCCATGTTAAAAGATATTAAATCCTTTCCTAAAATAGGGGCAAATCTATCCTTTCTCCCTAAGACCACCTGTTCCAAAATCTCATCTAATAACTGCCTTGGATAACCTCTCTCACTAAACATGTTGACCACCTTGTCACTTTCTTATAAAAATTCCTGATCTTCTGAGGTCATTCTACTTACTCTTACTAATTGCTCCTTTACCAAGTTTTTCTTTTGAAAAAAAGGGTGGGCACTTTTATAGTGGAGATAGGAGTTGGAGAATATTTTTTTGCGATAAACATTCGAAACAAACCTATTGTTGACCTTTCTAATCGAAATATCCAAATAATTGAGTTGCTCAGTATTAAGTTTGAAGGTGAAATCCAAAAAATCAGTTGTTCCCTTCACATATTCCAAAAATTCCAAAAATGTTTCTTTTGTATCAGTCCAAAAGATAACTATATCGTCTAAAAATCTTTTGTATAGTGACCAGCAGTTGGAAAAAGGACTGTGGATTATATACATTTTCTCCCACCATGTTAATATAATGTTGGCATAAGTGGGGGCACATTTAGCCCCCATAGCCACCCCTTTGGTTTGGTTCATGGTTCATGGTTCATGGGTTAGTACTAAGCTAACTGCCCTTGCGAGCCATTTTAAGCCTAGCCAATTATCCCTTGTGTGACTCAAACCCTGCACCTTGTGTTTGTAAGGCAAACACCTTAACCATTAGGCTACCCTCCCAACCCTTATGTACGTAACAACCCATGTAGTTGTAACAGTATTCAGGAGTGCCATTTCAAAGCATAGGTATACATGACTAGTAAAAACTGACTTCATGTGTGTAACAACCCCTGTAGTTGTAACAGTATTCAGTTGTGAAATTTTTGAAGAATTGGAAACAATGCTGTTTTGCCTTGAAATTGAAACTCATCTCTTGCCATTTTCTCCCAGGGTTGATGTAGTGGCCCATTAATTGCACATTCCTTGTGCTTAGGGTTACCCCTATCCCACTTTGCGAGGGATAGTCCCTCTTTGGGCAGTTGTGTCCTGACAAAAAATATTAAAAATGGCAAATATCCTGAGAGTTTGCTTAAAGAATTCACCCTGGAAAAACATAAAATTGTTTTTCAAGATGATTTCCATGAAAAGAAGACAGTTAGTAAAGTCATCATGTGAAAAAGTATCACTGTCAATTCTAGCTTGTTCTAACCATTGTAAACCTAATTCATGGGGGATAGAACCAAACAAGTGTATTATATCCATTTAAACAAAAATAAGATTTGAGGTTAAAAGGTGAGGTTTGATCAGTCTTAGAAAATCCCATGAATCTTTTATAACTGTCCCCCCAGTATAAGACAACATTTTTAACTTCTCATCTGCAAACTTAGCCAAAGAAGTGGTTAATGAACCTTCTGAGGAAACAATCAACCTTAATGGGGGATCGATCGGGTTCTTGTGTATTTTAGGTATACCGAAAACAGAAGGTACGCATGGTTGTTTGTTGAATAAAATGTTAAACAATTCTTGGTTAATGGAACCCTCCAATAATAGATCCTGAAGTATCAAGTGGATTTTACTTTTGGCAATACTGACTTCATTTATAGAAGCTTTCGAATATTTTAAAGTATCATGTAATAAATCCTTCATCCTGGATTCATAAATGATACTGTCCATAAGCACGGTCCCCCCACCCTTATCCGGTTGTATCACAATAAGACTTCAATTCTGCTTTAAACCCTTCAAAATTTCCTTCTCATAATGTGTTAAATTAGAAAATATGAAGTGTTTCGAAATAATATTTCTAATTTCTCTAACAAATTCTCCAGATTTTTCAACTGGGGATGTAAGGGGGAATTGACCGTGCTTCTTTTCTTAAGAGTAGTTGAAATCCCTATATCCTGATCCTGATATAGTAATGCCAAATTTTGTTTCCTCAAAAATAATTTAAGATCTATGATGGATCTTGGAATGTTGGCCTTCCTACTGGGAACAAACTTGAAGCCCTTTGAAAAAAGTTGAAAATGTTCCATTTGCACTTCAATATTGCTAAAATTAAATATCTTATAGTTGTTAAATTCTAACATTTTATCAGTGCAAATAATGTTAATAACATTTGCTACCTCCTGTTGTACCTCCGGTAATTGTATTGTACCGGATTCTGATTGCGAATTCTCTTGGACCGACATATTGGAGGTCCTTGATCTAAAGGGAAATCACTTATTCTATACTCAGTGTCTTCCCACCCCATGTCAGCCCCCACCTGATTTGATTCAAAAAAATCCCTTCTGTTTGTACCCATATTGCCCTCAAAAGCCAATGATTTATAATATTTGGGTTTGGGGTATGCTTTGTTTTCACGATATTCTTTGATGTCTCTATCAAGTTTTCCCTGCTTCCTTTTCAAGTTTTCATAACTTTTCAAAACTCAAGTGCAGAATTTACGAACATTTATATGAAATAAGAAAACAGAATAGTAACAATGCACTATTTAGACATCAAAAAATTTGTTCCAAGGCAGTATTTTCTTTCTTTGTTTTGGAATCAGTACCTATGGATTTAAGGGGTGGCATGTGGGAGGACAAACTGGAATATAAAGAGTTATATTGGCAGCTAATTTTAGATACGAATAAGCCCCCAGGTTTGAACGATTCTTTATCTATTAAAACCAGTTCTCAAGTTGAGGTCTGCCAAATTGTGGGTTGAAAATTTGTATGTATTTTTCAAGAAGTGACACTAGATGGCAGTAGGTGTATTGGATGTGAATGGGATGTGTACTCATGTTCACCTTTTTTAAAGTTTACTATTTTATAGTTTTTTATAAGTATTAATATATTTATTAAGATTTTTAAATTTCTATTAAACATGCATTATAATGTGAATGTTTTAGTACAAAGTTGATGAATTTCACAATGTAAAAGTTGTTATAGTATGGTGAATTTACGTGCATTAATTTTGTAATTATGTAACTTCATACTATTGGTTGGACAATTATTGTTCTAATTAAGTATGTTATATAACTGACTGTTTTTACTGTGGACTTAGTATTCTGATGAAGAAGTTGTTCGAAAACGTATTGATTTGTTTGCGTTATTAAATTGTTCTTCTTGGACCTGGGTGTTCTTATTTGTACATTTTCGAGTACTGCTGGCCCTTTATTGGAGTTTCTAAATGGATTTTTTTGGGTTTGAAGTGACATTTATTCGCTTTTCATCTCTATTTTTTTTTGATTCTAGGTAGATATTTCACAATACCTTCTTAACTGGAGGTAATGAGATCACAGACCACAGAATCTCTCACCCAATTCTTTTCAGCAAATCTGTTTTTAAAAACTGAAAAATGATTAAAGGAAACTAGCTATTACCTGCTGAGATCCAACTAGCTACAGACCATTTCAACCACTTTAGTTTCATCGTTAAAGTAGTTAACCCACATTTAAAGAAGGTATGGCATTGCCATACAGGGTCTTAAGAGGTTTTCTCAACTGATTACAAGTACCGGTTTTGTATGGAAATAGAAGTATTACAGTACAGAGAAAAACATACAGACTGATGACTGTTGTGCTTAGCCCTAGCTGCACTACGAGTCTATATTATAACATCAAAGTCTTAAAACTTCAAATTTTATAATATTGAACCCTCTGCACTGAATGCTGAAAATAGCGAAGCTGCAGAATATCAAATACTTTCCTAGGGAAAGTATTCGGTGGGTAGTTTCTGCAGCTTCGCTATTTCCTCGACTGTGGAGAGAAGGTTATAGACCGGGTTACGGTAAGTGTGCAAATGAAGGTGAGTGTGCGATAGGGACCTTAGGGTTAGGGAGCGGGTAAGTTGAGTGTGCGATGGGGAATTTAGGGTTAGGGAGCGGGTAAGGTGAGTGTGCAATAGTTAGGGACCTTAGGGTTTGGGAGCGGGTAAGGTGAGTGTGCGGTAGTTACGGACCTTAGGGTTAGGGTTAGGTTAAGGTAAGTGGATAGCTAGTAGTGTATGTATGGTTTAGTGTAAAGTTTTGTGAAGTGTATGCATGTGGATTAATTATTTTGGTGTGCTTGGGTTGTGTGTATGTTTGTCGGAACAGCAATTTTTTTTTTCCCTGGGAAAAAATTTGCAATTCTGAGTGTTAGATTTTCTGGTCTTCAGATCGAATGGGGTCAATATTATAGCATATGAAGTATTAAAACTTTGATATTATAATATAGACCCCTGTACTACAAATTAACATTACAGAGATAGTATCTTGCTTTGTAAATACTGATACACTTTTACTTAGCAAGAAATAAAATAATGATGCGATTGTAATTGTTGACAATATCCACCATAAGTTAAAAATGCTTTATTTTTATCTGGAAAATTAAGATTCTTTTCATGCTCTTTATACAACCATCTAAAATCATTCAAAAATGCTGTGTTATTAAAGATACAGTTTACCTCAATGAAACAAAGTCAGTTGTAGTATGCAGCAGACCACAGCTGAAGCCAGAAAAAAGGCAAGGAAAATGGCCACAACACGTTTTGTATAGAACAGAAAGCAAAAGCCAGCATTTAATGGTGATGGAAAACTGCCTCAACACGTTTTCACAATAGAAACATTTTTCTGTTGTTGTGTAATGTATTTACATTGTGGGCATATCCCACATTTATATGTACCCTTGGTTTTGTTGGAAAATGTAGAAGAAAAGTTGTTGCTTTCTAATAAATTCTTTATATTGGACCCTTTCCGAAAAACAGTTTTAATAGTTTTCCCTTTCAGGTTGGGTAAATCAGTGTATTCATTAAATTTAGCCCATTCACCTTCTACTATGTTTCTAATGACATGGGCATTAGCACTGAAGTTGGTAATAAAAATATTATTATGTGTAGAACCTGTTTCACCCTCCTTTGGGCGTGTTGAAACCTTAGTTTGTATTGGTCCAGTCCCTAAAACGGGTTCATATATCCCTTGTTTATTACTACACACTTCCTTTTGTATGTCCATTGTTAATTCTATAGGATATTCCCTCTGCATAAACATTTCCCTAAGTTTGTCACATTCTTCCAAAAAATCCTCTTCACTGGAAGTCATGCGGCAGGCCCGAACATATTGCCCCTTCACTATGCTCTTTTTTTGATATAATGGGTGGGCACTGGTGTATCTAATATAGGTGTTGGAAAACGTGGATTTTGTATATATAGTAGATTTGAACCCACTCTCAGTCACTTGTAAAGAAACATCTAAGTAGTTAACATAATTGTCATGATGTGTAAATCTTAAAAAAGTTGTACTCTGATTTATATAATTGATAAATTCCTGTAATGTTTCCTCTGTGCCAGTCCAAAAAATACATATATCATCCAGAAACTGGGTATATAAATTCCAACACTCAACATACTTGCTGTTGTGTATAAATTTCTTTTCCCATACAGATAATACCATATCTGCATAAGTGGAGGCACAATTGGCCCCCATAGCTACCCCAGATTCCTGTTTAAAGAATTCACCTTGAAAGTATAAAAAATTGTTATTCAGTACAAGTTCGGCTAGTTCTAAGATGATATAAATATAATTTTCGCTGGCCTTAGAACTACCCCTCAATGCCTCCTCTACCCAGGCCAATCCTGTCTCGTGAGGTATGACAGAAAATAAATCTATAACATCAATAGTGACAAATTTGAAGTTAGCTACCTTCAAGTCAGGTGTAATTTGTCTCAGGAATTCCCAAGAATCTTTTTATAGATGTGCCCAACCTGCGGCCCACGGGCCGCATGCGGCCCTCAGA
This sequence comes from Protopterus annectens, assembly GCF_019279795.1. Lineage (NCBI taxonomy): Eukaryota > Metazoa > Chordata > Ceratodontiformes > Protopteridae > Protopterus > Protopterus annectens. Next base: position 259,959,362 of record NC_056748.1, on the reverse strand, counting down.
GCTCTGCCATGCGGCCCTCTACCTCTAACTCCAACATCGATGCACGCATGCCCCAAAACACTTTTTTGTTGTGTTTTTCACGGCCATGACCTGTAACTCTAACATCAGTGTGGACATGTACCAAAGTATCCTTCTAGTTTTGATTTTTTTCCGCCAAAGAAGGGTCTGTGTGTTCTCACCATTATTTCATGCCAAAGAATCAATGTATGTGTTCTTGCTGAAGAGGGACTCGTCTATGGATTTGCTGCCATTGCCTTTTAAAGAGACAGCACTTAGCCTGTGTTAATAGGTAAGTATGGTGTGAGTGAGTGCATGCATGAAAGCAGAATGTTTGTATGCGTGAAAATAGAAGTGTGTGTGTGTGTGTGTGTGTGTGTGTGTGTGTGTGTGTGTGTGTGTGTGTTTATGTGTGCATGACAGAGAGACAGAGAGAGACACATGCACAAAGAGGCTAACATACAAAAAAAGTTAGCTCATAAATGCATCCTACATTAAAAGTACACTTTCATTAAATTGCAGCTTTTCTGACAGGGAGAGTGTTGTATTGAATATTAAATCATACCTCTCAACTGTATGGATTTTCGAAGAATGTCTGGATTTTTGCCTCATCTTCCAATTTGTGCCTTTTGCTTAGGAAATAAAAGTAGTCATCCAAGGTAATGCAGTCCCAGGGATTAAGAATGAGACAGCAGCCTAGGGTTAATGGGTCAGTAATGGATTGACTAATGTGGGACTGTAGCATATAAAGTTTATTGTTTTTTTTTTGACAAACAAAAAAATCACCCAGTACTGTCTTGTCATTTGTGGTTTCTAAGCAGTAGTAGACTGGACAACAGTAAGCATATCTTTGATGGATCATCAATACTGGCAAATCAGGTGGGCACAATGTCATTTTTAAATGTTGGGGGTTTTAGTGTGTATGTGTGTGTTTGTGTTGGGAGTACTACAATAGTAGATGATTATTAAAGACAGAGACTTACAAACTGTGGATAATATGTTTCTTTGTTTCCAAACCTGATACTTGGGTACTAGGAATGCCAAAAATAGATTTTTTAAGACATGGCTTCCTGCCATTTACAGTGGATGGATATTTACATTTAATGGACAATGTTAACAGTATGAGTGTGGTCCTGTAGGGATCTGGAGGATGCTAAGTCTACCACTGCCAATGTCTTGTAAAGTGACCTGGAAATGGATATTGAGATGTTACTGAAAAAATACAGCAAGTGGGCTTTGAAATGTAGTTTAATTAAACAAAGTGCACTTGCAATTTACAGGCCATAATTTAATTTATTTCAGGTAGTCCAGATCCTGGTAGATTGTATACCATTAGACTTAATTAGGGAGAGGTGTCATTCTGTGGAAATAAGCAGACCTAGTTTCAGTGAAAGCTCTGTGGTTGTTCGCAGGTAGGAATTTGCAGGATGATCATGTGGAGCCAATGTGTTTTATTATTTTTAATGGATTTGTCATTTTCAAAGTATGTTTTTTTTTTGTTACAAAAGAAGGCAGGATTGAATGAGCCATATAATGTTTAACTGACAATAATGGGATAGAAACATTATACGTGATGTATAATATTTGCAGCTATACTTGTTTCAATGATGTCTGTGATGCATAACTATTTTTGGGCCTGTGTCCCAATTTTATTTTTTGCTTTGTCCAGAATTCTTGCTCTAAGGTTGAGAGGTATGGTTCCATGCAAAATCAGAAGGTTGTATTTACCTTGGAAGACTTTTCAGTATAATTATGAGATACAGGGCGTTTTTAATATCTCCAATTATTTCCAATATAAACTGCCATGTAACCTTGCAAATAACTTTCTTATTACGCTACTTTAATTATTTTGGAATTGACAGGTATGCTTCATTGGTTCGGACGTAAGCATAGTGTACTGTGACTGATTTCTTGCAGCAGTCTGTGGCTTACTTATCACAATAACTTTTCTGTGTTTCAGGGTGTGTGATCAATTTAACAGTTTTAAAGATGTTTTCCAAAATTAAATAAATACAATATAAATAAAAGTAATCCTTTCTTCACTTTGAGCTATTGACAAAGTGTGGAAATTTGTTTTTTTTTCAAAAGCGGTGGTCAGCATTACAGCTTTGTAAATAGTCAGTCTGTGAATAACTTCTGCACAAATTAAAATGTCTGAATGTCAAATGGCTTTAGATTGGAAGGAAGTTATAGGTTTACTCCAGTATGTAGTATGATCTTAGAGACTTTATAGATTTCTTATTGATTTAATTTTTGCTGAGCAGTTGTTTGTTGATTTATTGATGGTCCTTTTGGTGGTGGGGAATTGCATGGATGAATGTATTTCTATTATAATTTTTTTTCAGATATTTTGACTTCCAGACAATTTCAATCAGTGAGACGGTGTCATGTAATTACTGAGGTTGCCTATTTTACAAGTAGGGGCTCCTTTTCTGTGTGTGTGTGCGTGTGTGTGTGTGTGTGTGTGTTTAAGAGAGAGATTTAATATGTATACTGAATATATTTTTGCAAATGGAATTCTTAGTTAAATAGGCCCCTTTTCTTAGACAAGTAGACTTGAGTAAACAATATTAGATCTTAGCCATCCAGCTGGGAAAGTTTAGTATTTTGATTTTCCTTCTGGTTTGATGAAGGCTATTCTACTTGCTTAAGGAGTACATTCATGGCTATCCATCCAGTTGTAGTCTTGTTGAACTACATTGTTTGATAATGAGATGAGCTTTTTACAGAAGTTGAATGTTTTGGTGTCAAGAACCTGTCCATACAAAGTGGCTTGTTTATGTTGCAGTGAAGGCTGTGTTCTTTGTAGTGAGTGTTTTAAATATAACCAGTATTTCTGAGGTGGAGAAAGTCTGTTAAGGCAGGATCTTTCTTAGCCTGGAAAGCAAGCCATTGATGACATTTATAGTGGCCAGTGAGAGACAGAGGAAAGCAAGAAGCTTTTTTGTCTGTTTGGATAACTAAGTGAACTCAGTCCTTTGACCTTTTTTTGTCAGAAATGGTTGTAGTCTTCTTTTGGCATGGTGTTTTGCTGAGGCACGTGCCAAAAGGGGTGTTGCACTCAATAATTGCTCTTGTAAAGGAAGAATACAGGGATGTTATGACCTCCTTGTCCCTGGATAAGAGTGAGGTGGGCCATGTAAAAAGCTTTCCACACAACAGTGAAAACATGGTGGTCAAAAGTCAGGTTTCTATCAACCTGGGTGCCCAAGCACCTCACGACTGATTGCGTGCTTACAACATTGTTATTAATGTGATAATTTGTGGGGACATCACTCTCCTCAAAGGGGATGTTTGTGCATTTTTTGGCATTTAGCTTGAGGCCATGTTTCTGGCAACAGTCATTTGTTTGGGTGAGACCCTCTTGTAGCTTATTCAGAATTGTTTTATTAAGTCAGTAATGTGAATTCTTTACTTTGCAAATTTGTTGGCTTATTTTTGTGGATTATAGTATTGTAGGACTGCTAATGTTGACAGTGTATGTAGATGGACTGCTGGAGTGGTTTTCCCAGTGAGAAATGCTAGTGCTGTAGTGAATATCTGTTTATTTGTAAAAAAAAAATCTATATATTAACTAAGATGTTAGAGTTAACTGTTAGATTAGAGAATTAAAATCAGAATGAGAATTAGAATTTTAAGGCAAATATTAGGCATTTATTACATTTATTAATTGTTCAAATGCACCTACAGTACAGCCAGGAGGTCGAATTTGGTCTCCAGTGGCAGCGATATATTTTATATGCGGCCCCAAGACAATTTCTGTTCACTCAATGCGGCCCCGGCAAGCCAAATGGTTGGTCAACCCAAAAAAAAATTAACAGGTGGGTGTCCCTACCTCACAAGGGTTTCATTTTCCAATCTAGAAATTTTGATAAAGGAGAAATCTTGGATGCTTGAGATGCTACAATGGGCCTTAAGGGAGGATTGGATACATTTTTATGAACTTTGGGACCCCAAATATCGAGGGTACACTAGGTGTGGAGTTTTCCAGATATAGGTATGTTTCATAGTCTATGACTCCCTGATCAAACAGGTCCTTAATAGCCAAATCAATTTTCTTATATGAAATATTGATTTCATTAGTAGACACCTGGCTGTATCTGGAAACATCATGCAAGATGGAATACATTTTACCATCATAAATAATTTTATCCATAATTATAATGCCCCCACCCTTGTCTGGTTCCATGACCCTGATATTGGGATTTTCCCTTAAAGTTTTAAGAAGAGTCCATTCTTTCTCGTCCAGATTGGACCCCCGAATGTTGGTCCTGATTTTATTTCTAATTTTTTTCTCAATACTTATTTCTAAATTTTTTAATTGTGGGTGTATGGGGGGATTAAAAATACTATATTTTCTAGGTCCACTGTTTGGGGTTCCCATCAAGTTGCTTCCAAACATGTTTTCCAAATTCAACTTTCTGACAAACCTTTTAACATCCAGAATAGTCCGGATTAAATTACTACTCTGACTGGGTACAAATTTAAAACCTTTATTAAATAAATTGAAACATCTTGTGTCACCTCCAAATGACTATAATTGAAAATATGAAATCCAGCTTGGGTAACTATTTCATAACCTTCCCATTGTGTTTGGTTAATTTTCAATTCAGAAGCTATTGCCAGGCCCTGTTGTACCCCCTCCCCTCTGTTGGTATTGCCCCCTGTAAAAATGGTTATTATTCCCATTTAAATTCCTATTACGGATTCTTTCAGACCTACGTGGAAGGGGCTCAAGGTTATTTTCAATATGTTCCGGACCATCCACATTCTCCCGAGCATATTCATGTTTCTTCATATGGGAAGGCAGGGAATTGGGGTTAGTTACTTTTCCTTTGCTGGATATATTGTAATGGTTGCATGGGGGTGCTGGATATTGTTGTCCATCATTGTATTCTCTGATATCTCGTTCAAGCTTTTTGCATTTTCTCTTAATAATGTCCTCACATTTCTTATCAATTTGTATTCTAATATCATAGTATCTATTCTTTTCAGTTTCTATACTGAAAATTAAATCTGAGGTAACTCGCTCGTTATACAAATCAATTAATTCCTTTGTTTTGCATATTTCACTTTCATTATTTCTAATAATAGCTTGAACAATTTCTAAGCCACAGCCATTGAAAATATTCAACAATTCCTTGTGGAATTCACTACCTTCTACTACATTATTAGGATATTTAAATATCCTTAGTCCCTTAGGTACAATGTGTTTACTTAAACACTGATGTAAATACACATTGTCCAAATTTAATGTCTTGTCCATTAACAGGGCAGTCTGTAGTTTGTCCAATGATTCCCTATATGTATAGTTGGTTTCGGACCTCAAGTGCGTGTCCTTGGGAAACTGGAATGGTACATTTTGATTAAGCCAGTCCTGAAAGTCCCCTGGTATGTTCCTTGCTTCCGCTGACAGAGAGGATGGTAATCCGTCATGGCCGCCTTCAGATGGATGCAAAATGTTGAGTGTAACATGAAAATTAGCATTACTGCTTTTGTAACATCTCAGTAGTTAACATAATCAATTGTCACTTGACACGTAAATCTTAAAAAAGTTGTACTCTGATTTATATAATTGATAAATTCCTGTAACGTTTCCTTTGTGCCAGTCCAAAAAATGCATATATCACCCAGAAACCGGGTATATAAATTCCAACACTCAACATACTTGCTGTTGTGTATAAATTTCTTTTCCCATACAGATAATACCATATCTGCATAAGTGGGGGCCAATTGTGCCCCTACTTATGCAGATATGGTATTATCTGTATGGGAAAAGAAATGTATACACAACAGCAAGTATGTTGAGTGTTGGAATTTATATACCAGTTTCTGGACGATATATGTATTTTTTGGACTGGCACAGAGGAAACATTACAGGAATTTATCAATTATATAAATTAAAGTACAACCTTTTTAAGATTTACGCATCAAGTGACAATTGATCATGTTAACTACTTAGATGTTTCTTTACAAGTGACTGAGAGTGGGTGCAAATCCAGTATATATAGGAAACCCACTTTTTCCAACACCTATATTAGATACACCAGTGCCCACCCATTATATCAAAAAAGAGCATAGTGAAGGTGCAATATGTTCGGGCCTGCCGCATGACTTCCAGTGAAGAGGATTTTTTGGAAGAATGTGACAAACTTAGGGAAATGTTTATGCAGAGGGAATATCCTATTGAATTAATAATGGACAAACAAAGGGAAGTGTGTAGTAATAGACAAGGGAAATTTGAACCCGTTTTAGGGGCTGGACCAATACAAACTAAGGTTTCAACACACCCAAAGGAGAGTGAAACAGGTTCTACACATAATAATATTTTTATTAGCAACTTCAGTAATAATGCTCTTGTCATTAGAAACATAGTAGAAGGTGAATGGGCTAAATTTAATGAATACACTGATTTACCCAACCTGAAAAAGAAAACTATTAAAACTGTTTTTCGGAAAGGGTCCAATATAAAGAATTTATTAGAAAGCAACAACTTTTCTTCTACATTTTCCAACAAATCCAAGGGTACATATAAAAGTGCGGTATGCCCACCATGTAAATACATTACACAACAACAGAAAAATGTTTCTATTGTGAAAACGTGTTGAGGCAGTTTTCCATCACCATTAAATGCTGGCTTTTGCTTTCTGTTCTATACAAAATGTGTTGTGGCCATTTTCCTTGCCTATTTTCTGGCTTCAGCTGTGGTCTGCTGCATACTATGACTGGCTTTCTTTCATTTGTGTTTTTTACCAGCCGTACTCCCTTTTGGTTTATTGTTTGCTTCATGGTGGACTCTGCAGGCAGTACCACACCCATCGGGTGGAACAAGGGCCTCAGGGGGTCCGAGGTGGGAGAATTCCACAAGATTGCGGGACAACTTACACAACTCATTGACTTACTTACTCCAGTAAGTCAAGGACTAGTAACTATGTTTACTAAATCTTCTTATTCCTTGAGAAATAGTTCCAATGCATTACCATCCATTGAAGAGCTACCCCTGGGACAAGGCAAACTTGGTATGGTCCTCGGCATGTTGGCCGACAATTCTGAAAGCAGTAATGCTAATTTTCATGTTACACCCAACATTTTGCATCCATCTGAAGGTGGCCATGCCGGATTACCATTCTCTCTGTCAGCGGGAGAAAGGAACATACCATGGGACTTTCAGGACTGGGTTAATCAAAATGTACCATTCCAGTTTCCCGAAGACACACACTTGAGGTCCGAGTCCAACGATACATATAGGAAATCGTTGGACAAACTACAGACTGCCCTGTTAAGGTACAAGACATTAAATTTGGACAATGTGTCTTTACATCAGTGTTTAAGTAAACACATTGTACCTAAGGGACTAAGGATATTTAAATATCCTAATAATGTAGTAGAAGGTAGTGAATTCCACAAGGAATTGTTGAATATATTCAATGGCCGTGGCTTAGAAATTGTTCAAGCTATTATTAGAAATAATGAAAGTGAAATAAGCAAAACAAAGGAATTAATTGATTTGTATAATGAGCGAGTTACCTCAGATTTAATTTTCAGTATAGAAACTGAAAAAAATAGATACTATGATATTAGAATACAAATTGATAAGAAATGTGAGGACATTATTAAGAGAAAATACAAAAAGCTTGAACGAGATATCAGAGAATACAATGATGGACTACAATATCCAGCACCCCCATGCTACCATTACAATATATCCAGCAAAGGAAAGGTAACTAACCCCAATGCCCTGCCTTCCCATATGAAGAACCATGAATATGCTCGGGAGCATGTGGATGGCCCGGAACATATTGAAAAAAACCTTGAGCCCCTTCCACGTAGGTCTGAAAGTATCCATAATAGGAATTTAAATGGGAATAATAACCATTTTTACAGGGGGCAATACCAACAGAGGGAAGGGGGGGGGACAACAGGGCCTGGCAATAGCTTCTGAATTGGAAATTAACCAAACACAAGGGGAAGGTTATGAAATAGTTACCCAAGCTGGATTTCATATTTTCAATTATAGTCATTTGGAGGTGACACAAGATTTTTCAATTTATTTACTAAAGGTTTTAAATTTGTACCCAGTCAGAGTAGTAATTTAGCCCGGACTATTCTGGATGTTAAAATGTTTGTCAGAAAGTTGAATTTGGAAAACATGTTTGGAAACAACTTGATGGGAACCCCAAACAGTGGACCTAGAAAATATAGTATTTTTAATCCCACAATTGAAAAATTTAGAAATAAGTATTGAGAAAAAAATTAGAAATAAAATCAGGACCAACATTTGCGGGTCCAATCTGGACGAGAAAGAATGGACTCTTTTTCAAACTTTAAGGGAAAATCCCAATATCAGGGTCATGGAACCAGACAAGGGTGGGGGCATTATAATTATGGATAAAATTATTTATGATGGTAAAATGTATTCCATCTTGCATGGTGTTTCCAGATACAGCCAGGTGTCTACTAATGAAATCAATATTTCATATAAGAAAATTGATTTGGCTATTAAGGACCTGTTTGATCAGGGAGTCATAGACTATGAAACATACCTATATCTGGAAAACTCCACACCTAGTGTACCCTCGATATTTGGGGACCCCAAAGTTCATAAAAATGTATCCAATCCTCCCTTAAGGCCCATTGTAGCATCTCAAGAATCCAAGATTTCTCCTTCATCTAAATTTCTTGATTGGAAAATGAAAACCTGGTGGGGTAAGGACACCCACCTGTTAAAAGATTCTCGGGAATTCCTGAGACAAATTACACCTGACTTGAAGGTAGCTAACTTCAAATTTGTCACTACTGATGTTTTAGATTTATTTTCTGTCATACCTCACAAGACAGGATTGGCCTGGGTAGAGGAGGTGTTGAGGGGTAGTTCTAAGGCCAGTGAAAATTATATTTATATCATCTTAGAGCTAGCCAAACTTGCATTGAATAACAACTTTTTATACTTTCAAGGCCAATTCTTTAAACAGGAATCTGGGGTAGCTCTAGGGGCCAATTGTATGCAGATATGGTATTATCTGTATGGGAAAAGAAATTTATACACAACAGCAAGTATGTTAAGTGTTGGAATTTATATACCTTGTTTCTGGATGATATATATATTTTTTGGACTGGCACAGAGGAAACATTACAGGAATTTATCAATTATATAAATCAGAGTACAACTTTTTTAAGATTTACACATCAAGTGACAATTGATTATGTTAACTACTTAGATGTTTCTTTACAAGTGACTGAGAGTGGGTGCAAATCTAGTATATATAGGAAACCCACTTTTACCAACACCTATATTAGATACACCAGTGCCCACCCATTATATCAAAAAAGAGCATAGTGAAGGTGCAATATGTTCGGGCCTGACGCATGACTTCCAGTGAAGAGGATTTTTTTGGAAGAATGTGACAAACTTAGGGAAATGTTTATGCAGAGGGAATATCCTATAGAATTAATAATGGACATACAAAGGGAAGTGTGTAGTAATAGACAAGGGAAATTTGAACCCGTTTTAGGGACTGGACCAATACAAACTAAGGTTTCAACGTGCTCAAAGGAGGGTGAAACAGGTTCTACACATAATAATATTTTTATGACCAACTTCAGTGCTAATGCTCATGTCATTAGAAACATAGTAGAAGGTGAATGGGCTAAATTTAATGAATACACTGATTTACCCAACCTGAAAGGGAAAACTGTTAAAACTGTTTTTCGGAAAGGGTCCAATATAAAGAATTTATTAGAAAGCAACAACTTTTCTTCTACATTTTCCAACAAAACCAAGGGTACATATAAATGTGGGATATGCCCACAATGTAAATACATTACACAACAACAGAAAAATGTTTCTATTGTGAAAACGTGTTGAGGCAGTTTTCCATCACCATTAAATGCTGGCTTTTGCTTTCTGTTCTATACAAAATGTGTTGTGGCCATTTTCCTTGCCTTTTTTCTGGCTTCAGCTGTGGTCTGCTGCATACTACAACTGGCTTGGTTTCATTTGTGTTTTTTACCAGCCATACTCCCATTTGGTTTATAGTTTACCTCAATGACTCCTTTCAAAGCAAGTTAGATGTCCTTTTTAATCATTAACCTAACTAATATGCTGTTATCTATTATCTGAGCCCTAAACCTTCTCAAAATAGCTGGCAGTGGGGTCGATGGAGCTACCATACACATCTTTTGGATATGACTCACTCCTGCTACATTTTGGTGCCCATCAATAATGATGTTTTATCCAAGAGTTATGTAACCCAAGGTGCATACTACTGGTACTCCTGCTCAAAAACAAAGCCTGGAGGATAAATGGTTTGTTTGTCTTAGCTCTGAATCATACCAAGGCTTATATCCAAGGTGATGCACCTAAGTTAAGGCTAGTGTTAACCAGTAAAATGCAAATGTCTTTATCTTCTAAACAATACTTTATCTTGTCAGCTATAACCGATTAGAATCATAGTATGTGATGTTTATGATTTTGTTGTCACTGATGATTCCTACCCCAAGACAGTGATGTATTAACAATATGTTTACAGGTTTCAAGAGATGGTATGTTTTGCTTCTTTTTGCTGTTAATAAGTGTCATTTATATTGCTTGCTATGTCCTTGGTGGCACGGTCTTAAAAAAAGACATTTAAAGAGTCACATGCAGTTGGTTAAATATTGTTCGGTGATTTAAATTTTGTATTGGAAACTGTGTTTTCATGGAGACTAAAAGTATTTGCTCTCATCATCACAGAGAAGTTATGGTTCTGAAAATACAGTCAATTGGTGAATAAATAATATGATATTAAAAGCTTCCATTAACTGTATGATATAGTCTTACCTGGATTACTAAAATCAGCATATTTTCTTTTTTGTTTGGCTTCATACTTGCTATATGCACAATTATGCAAACATTTCAGTGTAATGCATGGAATAAAGGGAAATATAAGTATACCTATAAATCTTTCTCCATTTAAACTCAGGGGTAGAAGTTGAGAATGTGATATAAGACAGTATACACATTTGTGAAATTTGGAAAGCACCCTAAAGCAATTGAATGACAACTTCAGATGGCTGTGCACTTACAACAAAGCTACTGTTAATTTTCATTGTAATACATTTTGAATTGCTGCTTCAGTATGAGAGGTTATAAGAAGATGTTATAAATGTAAACTATAATTTTAATATATGTTTGATATAGATAAGATGATTTTTAAGAGATAACACTAAAAATATTTTTTAATGTTGAAGAACACTTAGAATGCAAAACAACAAGCATACCTCGAAAGTGTGTGTGTGTGTGTGTGTGTGTGTGTGTGTGTGTGTGTGTGTGTGTGTGTGTGTTTATCTGCCTGTGTATGTCTAAATCTGTGTGCATGTGTGGGAGTAGGAAGAATGACTGTTTATAGTCTTTGAAGTTTCCTGGAAACTAATAACAGTTTTACTAACATATTCCAGAAAACTTCAAGAGATGCAAATGATACATTTGAACATTAGAGTGTAAATGATACATTTGAACATTAGAGTGTAAAGGTTTGTTGAATTGTTATGAATTATTTTAAAGCATAAGTTATTTTAAAAATCCCTAACATATAATAGAAGAGGACCGTCACTTAGTACTACAACCCCGACTACTATGTTGAATTAACACTGTACAACCTAGCCAGGTATATATGTAGGTATTAGTAATCAGTTTTAGGGAGATGTGAAGAATTGGGGAAGTTCTCCATGTTAAAGTAGCACATCCTTATATGCATCCTTTGGAGCTCTAATTAAGCAATACCATCTATTGTCGTCTGTGGGCAGGGGTGGTTGAGGAGAAGGGAAGCCTGAATTTAGAGGTCAACACTAGAATCAGAGAGGCTGCAGCCAACTGGCACAGAATGTCAGGGGTAGTGTGTGACAGAAAAATGGTAAAGAAGTTGAAAAGTAAGGTGCAAAAACAATGGTGTGACCAGTATTACTGTAAGTTACAGAAGTCTAGGCAGTAAAGGCACAGCATTGAAGATAGAGGTGATGGAGATGAGGTGTCTGGGATGGGTCGTAGGATGCACATTGTGAAATGAGGACATAAGAGAAGAAGCAAGTCACTTCAATTGCAGTGAAGGTCAAAGAAAAAAGATTACAGTGGTATGTGCATTAATTGTCCTAAAATCCCCACTATATTTGGCATGCCTAAATTACACAAGGATCTTCAAGACCCTTTATGCCAATATTATCATGACATATTCCAAATATCATTTTTTTGTTCACTAGTCCCTTATATTCATCTATTTCTATGTATATTAGCTACCCAGATGATTTATTTGTTGCCTGGGCTGGACCACTGGAGAATATTTCTTTGTTTATTGATTATATTAATGGCACTACATCTTTTTACAGTTTACACATATGGTTGATTCATAGTGTATAGCTTATCTGGATGTTTGTTTGGCTAAAGTTCCTGGGGATAATAATCTTAAGTCAAATATTTATAGGAAGCCAACACATTTGAACAGCTATTTACATTTTTCTAGTAGTCATTCTCAACATGTTAAATGTGTGGCTGTCAAGGGTCAGTTGGTACGGGCCACACGTATGGTGTCTGATTATTATGATTTTATTAGTAAGTACAACCACTTAAAAAGTATGTTTTTAAATAGAGGTTATCCATTTAATTTTTTGATTAAGATTAAAAATTAAGTGATTTCAAAACGTAAAAATGGAATATATCTAAGATTATTACAGGTGAATTATAGTCCTCCAGATTGTTACATTACTGACTGGCATCATGATGCTTGAGGCAATGACATTATGGAGTTAAGCTCTTATTTAGTGGAGCCCCCTGTCTTACTGCATAATACTAGAACTAGTAGTATTTTTTGCCCTTTTGTTATTACTAATTATATTAACAGTGCCTTGATTTTGGATATTTTAGTTAAAAATTGGGACTTGATTATAGTTTCATAAGTTGGTACTAGGCTATCAGCCCTAGGGCCTATACAAGCCTAGCCATAAAAATTTCCTGGCTATTTCTTCCCATACTATTTACTTCTCTGGACCCCTGGGATCATGATATTAGTGGGTGTTTAGGGGAATGCTTCAATATTGTATAAAGAAGGTGTTTCAGTCTTAAGAATATTTTTGATATGTTGGGAACTAACAATTATAAAGGCAAAATGGTCAAATGTGGTATGTGCCATCAATGTAGACATGTCAATTGTGTTTCAGAAGTCAAAGCAGGGAGCAAAAACATTATCATACTAGCTCAGTTTAGTTATTTGCAGGGGGTTATTTACATTGCAAACTGCATGCAATGCTGTTTTTTATGTTGGTAAAACTGAATGTAAATTGTCTCGGAGGATTTATGAGCATATGTATGATATATCCCAAATAAAAGTTACTAATGCCCCGTACAAACATATTAGTTCCTTTTCTAACCATGAATTTAAGTTTACAATTTTGTAAAAGGTGAACAGGGATTCATGGAGTGGTCCTTGGAAACTTGTTTTAGAGCAAAGGGAGGCATGATCGCAGATTTTTTCGAATGCCACTGCTCTACCAGGACTTAACAATATGATTTCTATCTCAAGTTTTTTAAAATTAAAAACTTTTGATAGATAAGATTCAAATTAGATTATTTCGGATGTTTATTAATTCAGTGCATTTGTATGCTGGTGAAAATAGTAGCATGTATTATTCTGTGTTACATGTGGAGTGGCTATTTTTTATTAATGTGCATACATAACTTCCTTAATGGATGTATAAAAGATGGATGTTTGTTAATTTACCTTTATCTGAAGAAGTTTGGCTAATTACCAAACAAAAGCGCTCATTAAAAGTTACGTTTTTAGCACTGTGTCTTGTATTTATCTGTTATTTAACAGTTACTGTCCATTTTGGTGTTTTAGTCAAAATCTGAATTGTGAATATAATGGTCCAGATTCTTAAAGAGTTGCTGTCAGCCTTGCTTTGAGTTTAAGTGACTTACTTCGGTGAAAGGCCTATTTATAAACAAGCTTACACTGGGGGCCGGCTTCCAAAAGACCTGCTCTAAGTTTACTCTCAGTGCAAGTGGCTACTTACACTGAGAGCAAGTCTTTTGAAATCGGGCCCAATATTTTGTTAAATTTGCTAGTAATTCTTTATTAATTTCTTTTATCATCATCTTATAATCAGCACTGTACAACTGGTATGTGCCTGCAATGTTTGATTTTAGTTTCATCTGTTCATTCTTTTCAGATTAAAATAACTTGAGCTATGTTCTTAGTGTGAAGTATTTTCTACTGCACGGTAGTCATAAAGTAAGGCAATTGATGCAAGTAAGGGGCTATTTGGTCTGTAAGTACTTGATAAAATTCACCTGCAAAGCCACCTGGACCAGGCACTTTATTATTTTTTAACAAAAGAATCATATATTTTATTTTGTGTAATGAAATTTCTGGCTTAGGAATCTTGAATAGTGGTTTGGAGTACACTGAAACCAGACATTCAGAGCCAGAACATTACTAGTCCAATGTTGATTATATACTTCAGTAATATATTTTTTCATTGTGTTATGAACTTTCTCCTGATCTATAACTGAAGGCCCATTTTATTCATATAGTTGTAAAAATTAGAACTTTTTCTCAATATGCAGTGCTAAAAATTTCTCAATTTTTTCCTGCTGGAAAAATGCGCTCTTGAAATTTGCATGAACTAGGTCTTGTTGTAGTAATTTTCAGGTCTCTATCTTTTGCTTCTAAACTGGAAAGTATGTGTCATAATTAATTATTAATAAATGAGTTTTGACCTTTATGTGCTGATTAGAACCTTTAATTGTATATTTAAGCACACATAGCATACAGTTATAAATTGTTATTTTTAAAACATCTCATTTAAATCTACATGATACAGATTCCTTGACATTATATAACTAATACTGTGTTATCTCAGACATAATATGTCAATACATTTGAATCAGACTATAGGGATCCTACTTTTATTTTATTGGTTTTTACTTGAAATATGCTGTAATAAGAACTTTATTAAAAAGTAATCAGAACATCAGAAATAATCACCTGAATAAAATACTGGCATTTTAAATATGTCTGACGAAATAAAAAAAATATATATCCATCCTAGCCCTTAACTTGGGCAAACGAGAAAGGTGTGTACATTCTTTATGTTTAGGAAATTTGATTCTCTTCCCATCTACTAGGCTTCCCTGCTTTAACAATGCAGATAATTTTCCATGCTTTCACGATGGGCATATCATTTGGGATCATAGGAGTGATGGTGGTCAGGATCCAAAATACCATTCTAGCCCCCTCTTAATATAACAGAGATATTCTTTAATTTCTCCAAATCATCAGAAGTACTACCAAAAATGCTAATATTATTTAAAATGTGCATAATCAAATCCAAAAGTGACTTTAAAATTTAAAAATGCAAAGTCACTAAGAACACTTTTCCACTCAGTCCATGATGTTCCTCCATTAATTTAAATCTCGTAAAACAAAATTGTATCACATGATGATGGAATGGTGCTATAATTATTAGGAAGGTTTCCCCCCCCCAATATGGTTTATCAGATATTTACACTGAGTATCATTTAAATACGATTACTGTAACACAAACATTTCTGGTCTAGATTCAACGCACTTGATTGTTTACTGGAGCTTAGAAAATTCATGTGATAAATTAATATCAATACTACAAATTTTAAGTAATGTGATAAACAGTGTAACACATCAAAAAGTAAACATAACTGCATTGCTTCAGAAAGGATGGATTCAATTTATAGTATCCCAAACCATTTCACCTGTAAAAATAGAAAGTAAGTGGACATAAAAAGAAAATGTCAATTGTCTTTAGTAAATCCTTCCAAAATGAGGATCATGCAGGAATAGTCAAAGTAAACTTTATTGTCATTCAGAAATTACACAAATGCAAAAACTGAATGAAATTCGGTGTCTTTGGACTCAATGTGCAGACAACATTTAAACTATTTTAACACACATTTACACATATAACACCTAGCTGTTACATCACAGACATGAAGGTAGACAGACTAATATTGCACATAATTAGAAACACATTAGAAGACTTTTCAAAGTGAACACTTACTTGCATGAGACTTTAGACTTGCATGAGCCTTTAGATACTTGGTTAAGACATTGCATTGATCCTTGCACAGAAAGAGGCGTTTGAGTATTGCACTGTGAACATTAGAGTATTGCACTATGGTTTGGTTAATTTATGAATTCACAGCATGATTGCACTGAAAAAAGATATATTTTACTGCATTGCTACTGCCCTAGATAGTCTATAAGTTGCAGTCATGGTGAATATTGCACTAAGTTTTAGATGAGACTGGTAACCGGGTTAATGCACAATTTGAGACAGTTTCTACAGATCCAGGTGGACATCATGGAGTGTAGTGGTTGCTAGAGTTCAGCAGCCTGATGACATTAGGGAAGAAGCTATTCCTGAATCTTATAGTTCTACAACAAATCCTTGAGAAGCCCTTTCCGGATGATAGATGCAGGAACAGTCTGTAAGCAGGGTGAGTGCAGTCTTTAATTATTCCTTTGGCCCTACTGAGACATCTGGATATGTACAAGTCATGGATAGGTGGTAAGGTGGCCTTAATGATCCTCTTGGCTGTCTTCACAGCTCTGTGGAGAGATTTGTGCTCAGAGGTAGAGCAGCTTCCTTACCATACTAAAAGGTTGTTCATCAGGATGCTTTCTATAGTACCTCTGTAGCAGGTAGTGAGACCTGTCGGAAGATTCTCTTAACTCAGCCTTCTTAAAAAGTGCAATCTATGGCATTTGTATTGGTGTTCCAAGACAAGTCCTCATCGATGTGACTCCCAGAAACTTCATGCTTCTCACTCTTTCCACTGTTTCCCCATTGATGGTGAGGGGAGAATGTTCCCGGGGATTTTTCCTGAAGTCCACAATTATCTCTTTTGTCTTGTTCACATTTAGTGCTAAGTTGTTATTTCCACACCATTCTAGCATAACAGAGCTCCTAAAATTTCCTAAAACTGACAGCTTGTGCTTGATGTCTAATTACATTGAAAAAATAAAAGAGGAGCGCATTTTCATACTATTGTTAGTCTAGGAGAGAAAAAAATGAATGAACTAATATTTTTGCATAACATGGTACAGATTTCTGCAAAGGTCCTCTTTAGTTTTACTACTTAAGGAAAATCCGCAAAAAATGCAATACTAGCTTCATCAAAATGAATATTTTAATTTCATATTTTGGCAGACAATATTCTCTCATGATCCTTCGATTTAGAAAACCTTACAGTTATGGGATGTGATTTGTCCTTAAATGCAGCACCTAGCCATTCTAATGTAGTCCTATGAAATCTATCCAACTCAGTAATGTGTATAGAATCAGAATCTAATACATCATGGAAGATCTTTTTGAAAAACATGCACAAGTCCCTTCTTTTTCTCCTATACTTTACTGATACTCAAAATTAGAATATTTTTTTTCTGGTATTTGTTTCAAAATCTAGTAATTGCGTTTTCAAGGATGAGTTAGATTTCTGCATGGTATGCATTTTATCCTTGCCTGCTTCTTGTTTAAAATCAAGTGCAGACAGTTTTTCTTGTAACTGTTTCAGCTAGGATGAGTAAGAAACCTGCTTCTGTAATTAGT
The DNA here is from genome assembly GCF_019279795.1 of Protopterus annectens. NCBI lineage: Eukaryota > Metazoa > Chordata > Ceratodontiformes > Protopteridae > Protopterus > Protopterus annectens. Next base: position 259,941,749 of record NC_056748.1, on the reverse strand, counting down.
TAATGTACTATTGCATCTGCATTATGGAAGTAACTGTTTCTAAATTATTCAGTTTATTAAAATTTGTCTGAAGTTTGTTAAGAGCATTGGAGCAGATGAAGACATTGCTTCCCTTGTTATTGAATAAATTATGGATGCATCAGCCAACTCATTAGGAGTTGTTGTTGTTTAAATATTTCTTGTGAAATAAATGCTTCTCAAGATCTAGGTGAGTTATACAATAACAGGAAATTAGTAAAGGCTGCCTTGAGTTCTTTCCTCTGAGACATGGAAAGACTTCTGTTTTTTAATAAGCCTGTCTTTTCTGCTTTATGTAATTTGAAACTGACACTTTCAAGAGCATTGCTTCTTCTTTTTTTGTTTTTTCCAAGTCTTTTGCATTTCTAATACCATGATGGGAATGGACCCCATTCCTAAGTCAAAGTACGATTAAAGTTCATGAATTTAGTATTGTTTCACTCTTTGATGTAAGCCAGTATTGCTCTTCACAGCACCTGCAATGTGCCCAGTGGAGAATCCTTCTGCAATTCATATGGAGTTACATGTATTGGTAACATATCTAAATACAATTGTAGACTCTTCTTTGTAAGACCTGTTGCTCCTACTGCTATTAGAACTGTCTAGGTATCTTTCTTCCATATTGGTCTCATTTCTGCCTGCAAATCCTGATGTTTTATGACTTTATGTCTCTCTGTACGCAGAACAATGTAGTGACTGGGTGTGGCAATTTCAATGATCAATGCTACTTTTGTCTTCTTTTCCTGGACCACTATATCTGGTTTTCTAGCATCTATCTTTTGCATTGTTGATAATGGATGATCCCATATGATGTAGACTTCTTCATTGTCTATGAAGCTTTGTGACTCATGTTTCCAGTGTTTATTAACTACTTTGATACCATAATGTTTGGACAATCCCCACTGCAACGGTCTTACCACATTATTATGCCTTTCAGTATACAGTCCTTCTGCCATTAGTACATCGCAACCAGCAATGAGGTGTGCAACTGTTTCCAATTCGGTTTTACAAAACCTACATTTGTCTGTTTCTCCCATGAGTTCAATGGATTTTGTAAACCAGTGTGTATGCAGCCCACTATCTTGGGCCGCCAATATTAACCTTTCATCTCTTGGTTTGAATTTGCCTCTTCTTAACCATTCTTGCAACCTTCTTGTTTTCCTATCTATTCTATCCAACATGTTTTGGGGCCAGTCAATCACTCTAATTCTGTAAGTTAGGATAAGATGAGCAAATTGGTTTACAGCTTGGATTTTATTCCTAGATATCAGTGCTGTTTTCAGGATTAATTTAAGTCTTCTGAAGTATTCCTTACTAAGTTTTGTTCACATTTCTTTGTGTTTTATTGTTGATCCTTTATCAATTCCACAAATATTTATACACTCCTTCTTGTTCAAGTTTTTTTATATCACATTCTTCTCCCAAAGTGGTGTTTTCTTGATTTTGTAGTTTTCCTACTCTAAAGGTTGCTTTTGCACATTTATCAAGACCAAATGGCATTCTTATATCATCTGAAAAAGGTTTGACAACTTGTAGTTCTGCTTTCAGTTCCTCATCTGATGAGCTATACAGTTTTAAATCATCAACAAAGAAAAGATGAAAAGTTTTTACACTTTGTTGTTTTCTAGGTGCCATATTATAGCCATAGCCTAAGCTGTTAAGTAAACAGCTTAATGGGTTAAGGGGAAGGCAGAACAGCAGTGGTGACAAAGAGTCACCCTGGAATATATCCTTTGAACTTTTACGTCTGGGATAATAATGTGTCCTTTATCATGGCTTAATTGCAAAGTGGTCTGCCATTGTTTCATGGTCACTGTAATTTAGTCGATTAGTGTAGGATGCTATCAAATACTTTTTTGTAGTCAATCCATGCCATACTTAGATTCTTCTCCTTTTTATAATTCTTCACTATGACTTTATTTAACAACAAACAATCCTTTGTTCCTTATGAATTTCTTTTATTGCCCTTATGTTCTACTGCCGTAATTGTGTTTTCTTCTAAATGATTATAAACTCTGTTGGCATCATTTCACATGTATAGTTTATACATCGTCAGAAGGCAAGTTACTGGTCTATACATTTTAGGGTAGCTTGCAGGTTCACTCTTAAGTAGGAACATTGTTTTTCCTGTTGTTAACCAGGTTGGTGTCTCTTCCAGGTGCACATATAGTTTTTACTCATACCTCAGTCTTCATGCAAAGATATTAATACTTTCAGCTAAATGTTAGGTACCACATCTGGGCCTAGGGTTTTCCAATTAGAGGCTTTTCTTAACTTTGTTTCAATCTCTCTGGCTGTTACTTCATCCCATTTCATATCCTGTACATTTAAACCTCTTATTCTTTCTTTAACTTCTTCTAACCATTTAGCATCTTTGTTATGTTCCACAGGATCTTCATAGATACTTCGCCAAAATGTATCTATTTCTACTTTTTTGAGCGGTCTTTCAATTCCTTTTACCTTATTTCCCAATTCTCTATAAAGCTTTTTGGGTCATCAATAAATCAATTATTTTGTATTTGTCCTTGATATTTATCTTCATATCTGTGTTGAAATTTTTACTTTATTTGTGATAGTGCTTGATAGATCCTGGTCTGTTCTAATACTGTGCATTGCTTTTATCACGTCTAGCTTTAGGAGTACTTTTGTTGATCTGTTCCCTCTTCTATACTCTTCTAATAGTAACACTTCTTGTCTTAGTTGCTTTATAGTTTTCTCTATTCAATATTTCCATGATGGTATTTGATTTATACTCTTCCTTTCCCGCACTACCCAGTGCTCTTGTGGTAGAACTTTATCAGTTATTAATTTAGCTGCAGAGTAAATATATATCCTGTTTACTTCTGTTATATCACATGGATCTCTATGAGGAGTCCTAATTACTGTGTTTATTTGTTTTATCAGACTTCTGACTTTTTGGGTTTTATTAACCTTCTGCAATCTATTTCTTTCATTGATCTTAATATAGCTGTATATGTCTATTAAATCGAGCAACTCTTCTCTTAGCTCATTTTCTTCCAAACTGAGGGCACATCACTTATTTTCCAATTCCTCATGGCATTCTATAGAAGATTCTATAGCATCTTCCTGTGGCACATTCTCTTCAATTTCATCCTGTGCCATCCATTGCTCTATCATATGGGAACTCCCTGGTCTATCACTCCTCAACATTGACTTCATCAGAGTTTCCTGTTCCTTCCTTTGCTGTCTAGCTTCAAGTGAATGTCTATACTGGTTTCCTGTGGAAGGCTCCAATTTATCTTCATATAGCACCTGACCAATTGCTTCCTGTTCCACTGGTTTCTCCTTAATTTGGATATCCATTACTCTATCCCATTGTGGTACTTTCTGAATTAGATTTTCTACACTAAATCCTTCACTTTGCAGGTACTCCATAACCTCAGTTTCTATTTTTTTCAATTTGAAAGATATGGAAAGACTTCTGCATTTTAATAAGTCTGCCCTTTCCTGCTTTGTATAATATGAAACTAATACTTTCTAGAGTATTGCTTCCTCTGTACATATTTTATGATGCTTTGTCAGAAATACTATTAACAACAGTTAGACTTACAACTGCACTGTGCATTTCTTAGAGACACATGCTAGAGTTTCATCAAATGAGTCACTGTAAAGGATTTTAGATCATTCAGAGTCACAAGTACTGTTTAAGTACATACGTTTTGAAGTGCAAAAGGGAAGGCCACAGGATTTTAATATCAGAATTAGCTTTATCAGCAATACATTTAAAATAGTCTGGATATCTTACTCTACCAGAATTTATTTGCTAGCCATTTTTTGTTTGTTTTTTGTAATCTAAATTCCAGTGGTCTCCAAGTACATTTACTACTCCTGCTGCTGGGTATTGCTGTGTTATTCCCATGTACTACTGACTCCACCTCCTCCACTTATACTCACAGTGTTGTTGCTCATGATGAGATCATCACAATTGTCAGAAATGTCAGCTTCTGGCAATCAACAGACATGCTTAAAAAGCAAATATGACTATACAAGTCAGCATTTACGGTGTTGTGGCTAAACACATCTGGCACCTGTTTATTGCTACCCTGTCCAGATGCTACAATGTATACTGTGTTTTCCCAATGGAATTGACGTAGTCGCATGACTACAGATGATTAAGATACCATATAAATTATTGGGACATTTAGTGTGAGCTGTTACTCTTAATATATGCAGATGTGCCATTAGAATGTCAAACTACTGATAAGTAGAAATCCATCAGGCAGCTAAACATGTGCCTGCATTTCAGTGGACGTACTACAACTCTTTTCCTACTACGTGTACAAATCACATGTAGACTGACTTGAATAGTCACATGATCACAACGAGAGAACTCAGTATTGCTAATCATAGCATCCATCATGTTGAATGATTTGATAAACCTTTTCGTGGCATACATTCACTGCTACTACCTTTTCACAATGCAGCTGCTGTTCTTCCACATTATTTTATAATTCTAACTCCCAGATCTCCAGTATATGGCAGTTGTCTCCCTCTCCTTTGTTCCTTATACTTTTCTTGTGTAGTGCAAAAGTATAGAAATTCATACACCTATCTCACAATGAATAATATAGACAAAAGAATATCAATTAACTAAAGTAGTATTTTGGGAGCTATCCACATTTCCTCTTCTTTATTCGAGCCTCTTATAACACAGTATGAATACATGTGATCCTGCAGTATTAATATGTATAGTTATTACATTATAGCTCAAGCTTGCATTGCTGGTGTTTATATATCATAACTAAAGTTAGAAACATAGATATTTAGGCTTATTAAGCTGTGCAGAACTTTAATTTTATAATAGCAATATATTTAACCACTGCCTACATTAACATTAATTATACACAAAAAGGAGAACTGATTTCAAACAGTACTCTAGTATGGCCAGCTACAAGAAATAAGTGAACTAATCCTTGAAGTTGCTGTATATCATCTTCTTTCAGCAATTAGTGCCAGACTGTCCCTTTCCCAGCATTGTAGAGAATGCTGAAATTCATCATACAGTTCCTTTCTAATAACCTAGTGCATGATAAAATGCATTTTCAAAATGTGCAGTACTAGAACGAATCAGCAAAAATGAAATATACAAAAATCAGAGCTCTGACAGATGAGTCGGCACAGATCAAGATGTAGAAAGTCTTGTTTACATCCATGCCTGACTGTATCAATTTGACAGACAGAAGTTTGTTGCAGGTGGTAGATATTGGGGGTCATGCAGGTAATGATTTCTTTGAGACTGCTTACAAGTATTTCAGAAATAAAATTATAGAATTAATAGGGTAAAATAACTTTTTATAATCATTTTTAAGCTGTTTGTACTGTTTTTTTCATGTCTCCTCTTTTTGTGCAGTGTGCACTGTAATAATCTTGTCTCCAAATTTCTGTGTTGAGCCTGTGATGAGTATACAAAGAAGATATACTTTTATAAATGCAATGGTACATGATTTGCCATTCTGTTGCAATAACTGTGCATGTGAGGTGTTGGTATGTCTGATATTTATGCTCATACCCTACTTCTATAGTTCTAATATAAACCTTATTCATATATATAGATATAGGTTTACCAAAAATGATCTAAAATAACATAAGATCGACAGTAAAAATATAGACAGTAAAATATATAAATGCATGTAAAATACTGAAAAAAATTGATGTTATACTAGGGATGGGTTTATTAATTTACTCTACTGTATTGTGACCTTGGTGTTGGTAAGTATGATTAATGGGTGGTATGGGGATACATGGAGGCTTGCCCCTTGCAAAAGATTGGTTTTAAATGTGGTTAGATTTTTGCCAATATTTTCTGATTAGATGTTTTTTTTCAGTTTAGATCAGGATATATATATATATATATATATATATATATATATATATGTGTGTGTGTGTGTGTGTGTGTGTGTGTGTGTATCTGTGTAGCTATGAACCTGATTTACAGCCCATACGATATTAACTGCAAATATTTTATTCACATATGTAGCCTATATGCCCTAATGATATATTACTATTGGTATTTGCCATATGAAGCTTGTACAGTATATTTTTGTTACTTGTCATGTGGACCTTTTCTCCCCAAGCCTCTGCTGAAAAGTAGTTCTCATGCCCAGTCAGACAGTCCAGGAAAACTAGGGCAAAATAAATAAATGGTATTAGGCAGTCTGATCTTTGCATAGTCTGGATACGTGAGAATCTGTAAGTACCACCAAGATTGTATCTTCAAATTATTATGTGCATGTAAATCTCCAAGTATGCATGTACATTTGTCACTTCAGTATAATACTGACTACGCAACTCCTTGATAGTTAGATAAGTATACACAGACAAGTCACACCCCAATACTATTCATGTTATGCACTATCTATGTATTTGTACAGGCAAGCACTGACATTATATAATAATTTCAGTAACCTCAACAGTATTCAGTTCACAGTGATAATAAGGAATGCTTTGCAGAGCGATTTATCATGCAGTTCAAATACAAGCAATCCTTGTTTTCACTACTTCTCCAAAGGATCAAACTGCCAATGAGGATTCAGCTCTACACTGAATTTTCACTTGTTTAGTTCTTCCTGTTTGACATGATTCTCCTATTCTATTTCATATAAGCATGTCACCTTAAGAAAACACAAACGCAATAAGAATATCTTTGATAAATACAAAATATATCCACCATATCAACTTATTGGGTATATATTGCTTTATCAAAATGATTAGACATTGAACCTAAACATACCAGTGCTAGCATATCAAAAATCAATGTATCAAACCACTCAGAAAAATAAAAAAAATAAAGATCACAAAAGGAAACAAACAGTTTCCGTTTGTGGTCTGATCACCAAAACTCACCCACATATTAGGACATAATTTAGTTGAACAGTAGGAGAGTTACAAAAAGGGGTTTTCTAAGCTAAGTGCAAGGTAAGGGAGAGGGTGCTTAATACCTTGCACCACCTTACCAATGCCAGATAACCCTAACCCTAGCTCCACACCTACCCTAACCCTGCACTGCACCTTACAAAAACCCTTTCAGTAACACAGCCACTATACAAGACAAGCTCAGATACACCACGTGCATAAGCCCATATGCACAAAAGTAAATATGTCACCTTACTTAGCCATTACTCTAACCTTAATCCTCAAACAGTCACAAAATCACTCCCAACCCAGTGCGAAAAGTTTCAGTAAACCAGAGAGTTTTGACCTTGTATCCCAAACTTGCATTTATTTGCACCCTTACTTTCAGTCTCATTTCTTCCAAAGTCTAACACATTCAACAAATGTAACACTTGATAAGACATGAGACTCATTCAGTCTGTTAACAAAATAAACATTCAACAGATCGAATGACACCTGACACCTACTGTAACTACCCAAACCTTATTTTAAGTAGCATTTTGTGTCCATCCATCGGCTGTGGTCTAAACCATAGAGGTGGGATGAACGTGGGCCTTTTGACATGAGTCTTCAGGTCTTGCTTGCTGTAGCAAAGTAATTATTGATGTTAGCATAAAAAAATCGTTTATCTCTTTAGAAACTCTTTAATTTGTATAAAGGCAAATAAGTGTTGTGTTGATCTGTATAGGTCTGAGAATTATAGACACTTAACATGGAAGTGCACTGGATAAAGTTTGTCTATAGGTGTGTTTTCCCATGAGTGGGAGGCCCTGGGATGGGTGGGGGGTGTTTACCATAGGGACTATCTCTTCCTACTGTTTTATTCTATTAACACTTTAAGTGCCAAAAGAGTTATTTCAATTGCATTAAAGGTTAAAAAACAATAAAAGATTAAAACAACACCATCAGTTTGTAAAGTTTAAACAGTAAATATCACTAAAGGTGATGATGACTCAGGTGCAGCATATCCCGACGTATCCACAAAGCATTTTTTCTGTTAAGGAAGCAATATAAAGACACATATAAAAACGGCACCAGGTTTGACATAACTGAGTGTGATCGACTATAATTTAGACATATAAAAACGCCATCAGGTATGACATAATTGAGTGTGATAGACTCTATTATTTAGACACACATAAAAACGGCACCAGGTATGATATAACTGAGTGTGATTGACTCTATTATTTAGATACATATAAAAACAGCACCAGGTTTGACATAATTGAGTGTGATGTACTCTATTATTTAGACACATATAAAAACGGCACCAGGTATGACATAATTGAAAAAATGCTTTGTGGATACGTCGGGATATGCAGCACCTGAGTCATCATCACCTTTACTTTGTGACCCTCTGTATTTAGCAGCCATACCTGTGCCTTACCTCTCTTCTGTGTGGCCCCACAGTTTTTCGTTCTGTCAGCTAATTCCACAATGTGTTCCTCCGGTTGGAAAGTGCACACTGCAGAGTGCATTCTTTTCAATCTTACCTTTAAGCATCCCTGTGACTAGCACTTTCTCTAATACCTGCTGGAAAGCACTAGGAAGCCTTAAACTCATACAAACACTGAACTCTCCTTGTTAACAAGGAGAAATTAATAGTAGGCACTAAACAGCCTATAATTGCAAAGGACCTTGCTAAGGAAATCGATATCTGTGCAGTAACTGAGACCTGGTTCAAGGCTCCAGAGAGCACCCATGCAATACCAGGCTACAACTCTTACCACACTTTTCGGCCACCAAACCAGGACCGAAACACTAAAGGTGGAGGAGTGTCAATATTCACCAAGGATATTCACACCACCAGGCTAGTTGGCCAACACAATGTGTCTGAAATTCTCCAAGTGCAACTAACACTAGGTAAGACTGCAATCAAAATTGTAGCTTGCTACAGATCCCCCACCATACCCCAAGATTCTCTCTACACCTTTCTAAACATACTGGAAAATATTAAGATAGAACCAAACACCCTAATACTGGGTGATTTTAACTACCCTGCCATTAACTGGGAAAACTACTCATGTCCCAACACCTTTGTGCAACGGTTCTTGGAATTCATAAATTCGAACGCCCTGGATCAACTAATCCATAGTCCCACCAGGGGCTCCAATATCCTAGACCTGGTCATTACCAACATGGGAAATCAATGCTCCATACCTATGGTCACCCCCTCGTTAGTCAGGTCTGACCATAAGCTAATCACCCTTAACATCCACATCCCACCCCAACCCCCCCAGTAAAGAAACCACCATAAAAAACTTTCCCCAAAGCCAACTTCATGCTACTCAAGTCAGAAGTGACAAACTTCATGGCACCCATGCAGACGGGAAGTGAAAGTTCAACTGCTGAATCCTATACTAAGGCACTGTACGAGCACATCCACTCATGCATGAATCGTGCCATCCCAAATAGAACCAAAATGCTCTCATCCAAAAAAAGGAAGCCAATCTGGTGGTCCCCTGCCATAAACAAACTTTACAACAAAAGGAAGAAACTTTTGCAGAAAAGAGGAAAATCCCAGGATGCAAAAAACTCCCTTACTAGCCTCAGTAAGAAACTGAAATGCCTCATAAAATCCTCCAAAGCTAGTTACGAAAATAAAATTGCCAAAGATTCCAAAGACAACCGCAAAGCATTCTATAACTATGTCAAGAATCTAAATGGCAATGCTCAGATCTGCTCTGAGCAAAAACAGAATGGCATTAAATATACTGATCCAAAGGTTATTGCCAATATCCTGGTAGATCGATTCAGTGCCAACTTCACCCCCCTCTCACCCCCTAAATGGCCCATCTCAATACCAGAAGATTGCCAAATTCCAGTAATAACGACCATACAGGTACAAAACGCACTCTCTAAAGCCAAGAATACAGCATCCATGGGACCAGATAACATCCTGGGCTGTGTACTACATGAACTACAATATGAACTGGCACCTCACCTAAGTGTCATGTTTAATCATAGCCTCACCTCAGGTTTCATGCCCACTGAGTGGCGCAGAGCTACAGTTATCCCAATCCACAAAGGGGGATCCACCTTGGATCCCGGAAACTATCGTCCCATCAGTCTGACAAGCCTTATCTGCAAGGCCATGGAGCGTATTATCATGGAACTTATAAACAAAGACATTGGCAACATTCAAACACTGGACCCCACCCAGTATGGGTTTGTGAAGGGACGATCTTGTCTCCTGAACCTGATTGACTTCTTTGAATTTGTCTCCAGAGCCATGGACAAGGGTAAGGTGGTCCACACAGCCTATCTAGACCTTGCCAAGGCCTTTGACACCATCCCCCACTCTGGAATCTTAGATAAACTTACTAAGTTGGGCATTAATCCCTACGTCACCCAATGGTTTGCTAAACGGCTTACTGATAGAACCCACACTGTAAAAGTAGCCGACTCCAAATCCAGCTCCAGACAAGTGACAAGTGGAGTACCTCAGGGTTCAGTCCTGGGGCCGCTCTTGTTTGGCATCTACTTCTCTGAAGTACAGGTCAACACTAAGGGACTCTGTCTAACAAAGTTTGCAGATGACTGCAAACTGGGAGCCATTATTGAATCCCCAAATGATGTGGATACTCTACAAAAGGGCCTTACAGAAACAGATGCTTGGTGCCAGAGCCATGGGCTCAAGCTCAATGCCAAGAAATGTATTGTTATCCCCTTTGGGAAAAAACATGTATCCATGAATTACCATATAGGTGGCAGTACACTAAACACAGAAAGTGTGATAAGAGACTTAGGGACACAGGTGGACAGTGGTCTCACCTTCGATAACCACATCGCCACAACAGTCAGGAAATCCTTCTATGTGGCACACCTCATCACAAAGGGCTTTTCATCTAGAAAAAAGGAGGTCATTGTCCCACTGTACTCATCCCTCATTAGACCCATTATAGAATACAACGCCCCATTTGGTATGTACCTCTCAAGACATCTGCGACAACTGGAAAGGCCTCAGAAATACCTCACTAAAAGAATCACAGGCCTAAAGCAGATGCCCTATGCTGACCGCCTTAAAAAACTCCAGCTATACTCTGTCGCATATCGTCTACTCAGAGGCGATCTCTGCTTAACATACAAGGCCATGTCAAACCCAGAGCTGTTGGGCATGCTACACTTAAAGAAATCCCAATCCCTCAGAGCTACACTCTCCAGGGATCTAAACCTTGTCATCACAATAAACAAAACATGCTGGAGGGATAGGTTCCTGACCCAGAGACTCCCCAGACTCTGGAATAGATTGCCCATACATGTCAAGCAGAGTGCCTCTTTGGACCTCTTCAAGAGGAAACTTGATGATTGGATGGGAGAAAGGAAATTCACCCCAGGGATCAGTTGACCTGCTAGACAGGGGTCCAGGAAAGTAAATAATGTGGGAAGAAATAGCCAGGGAATTGTTATGGCTAGGCTTGTATAGGCCCTAGGGCTGATAGCCTAGTACCAACCTATGAAACTATGAACCTATGAGTGTGATAGACTCTATTATTTAGACACATATAAAAACGGCACCAGGTATGACATAATTGAGTGTGATCGACTATTATATAGGCACATATAAAAACGGCACCAGGTTTGACATAATTGAGTGTGATCAACTATTATTTAGACACATATAAAAACGGCACCATGTTTGACATAACTGAGTGTGATCGACTACTATTTAGACACATATAAAAACGGCACCAGGTTTGACATAACTGAGTGTGATAGACTCTATTATTTAGACACATAAAAACGGCACCAGGTTTGACATAACTGAGTGTGATAGACTCTATTATTTAGACACATATAAAAATGGCACCAGGTTTGACATAAATGAGTGTGATAGACTCTATTATTTAGACACATATAAAAACAGCACCAGGTTTGACATAATTGAGTGTGATCGACTCTATTATTTAGACACATATAAAAACGGCACCAGGTTTGACATAATTGAGTGTGATCGACTACTATTTAGACACATATAAAAACGGCACCAGGTTTGACATAACTGAGTGTGATAGACTCTATTATTTAGACACATAAAAACGGCACCAGGTTTGACATAATTGAGTGTGATAGACTCTATTATTTAGACACATATAAAAATGGCACCAGGTTTGACATAATTGAGTGTGATAGACTCTATTATTTAGACACATATAAAAACAGCACCAGGTTTGACATAATTGAGTGTGATTGACTATTATTTAGACACATATAAAAACGGCACCAGGTTTGACATAATTGAGTGTGATCGACTTTATTATTTAGACACATATAAAACCACACCAGGTTTGACATAACTGAGTGTGATGGACGCTATTATTTAGACACATATAAAAACAGCACCAGGTTTGACATAATTGAGTGTGATAGAATCTAATAGAATCTATTATTTAGACACATATAAAAACAGCACCAGGTTTGACATAACTGAGTGTGATAGACTCTATTATTTAGACACATATAAAAACGGCACCAGGTTTGACATAAATGAGTGTGATAGACTCTATTATTTAGACACACAAAAAAACGGCACCAGATTTGACATAACTGAGTGTGATCGACTCTATTATTTAGACACATATAAAAATGGCACCAGGTTTGACATAATTGAGTGTGATAGACTCTATTATTTAGACACATATAAAAACAGCACCAGGTTTGACATAACTGAGTGTGATAGACTCTATTATGTGATAGACTCTATTATTTAGACACATATAAAAACGGCAGCAGGTTTGACATAATTGAGTGTGATAGACTCTATTACTTAGACACATATAAAAACGGCACCAGGTTTGACATAACTGAGTGTGATAGACTCTATTATTTTGGCACATATTAAAACAGCACCAGGTTTGACATAATTGAGTGTGATCGACTCTGTTATTTAGATACATATAAAAACAGCACCAGGTTTGACATAATTGAGTGTGATAAACTCTATTATTTAGACACATATAAAAACGGCACCAGGTTTGACATAACTGAGTGTGATCGACTCTATTATTTAGACACATATAAAAACGGCACCAGGTTTGACATAACTGAGTGTGATAGACTCTATTATTTAGACACATATAAAAACGGCACCAGGTATGACATAATTGAGTGTGTTAGACTCTATTATTTAGATACATACGATGAAGAAAACGATAGTGAGATACATTATGATGCACCTCAGAGTTGTCATGACATTCAAGCATGGCATAACATGCTTGGTCACTGTAATTTCGAAGATGTTTCAAAATTAGAAAAAGTGGTAAAAGGAATGAAAATTGAAGGTAAAGTTGAGAGACCTAACCTAGATTGTGAAACCTGTATGCAAGGGAAATTTTTCTTCAGAGCAGAAACAAGACAACCAGATGCAAGAGAAAAAGTTGTGTTTGAACTAGTCCATACTGATTTGGCTGGCCCAATTGAGCCAGTAGCAAAAGATGGCTTTAAGTACACTTTAGCATTTACCGATGACTTACTCGTGTGTAATATTTGTCTGCTTTCTGAAAGCCAAGAGTGATACACTCAAGGCAACTGAAAAATGTATAGCAGATTCAGCCCCTTATGGGAAGGTAAAGTGTATCAGATCAGATAATGGCACTGAGTTCATGTTGAAAGACTTTCAGTCACTACTGAGTAAAAATGTTATAAGACACGAAACATCCTAACCTTATTCACCCCATCAGAATGGGACAGCAGAGTGAAATTGGAGAACACTGTTCGAAATGGCAAGGTGTATGTTGATAGAGAGTGACTTACCTAAAGAGTTGTGGACATATGCAGTAATGACTGCTGCTTTTATTTGCAACAGATGTTATAACAGGTGTGTGGTGAAGACCCCATTCGTCATGCTAACAGGGAAGAAACCTGATCTTTCAAGGATGAGAGAATTTGGACCAGTGTGTTATGTATACAGACAAGATAAAAAGAAGTTAGACCCAAGATGTGATAAGGGGATCTTTGTCAGATATGATAAAAATAGCCCATCATATCTAGTCTATTATCCTGACACAGGAAGGATCCATATACACAGGTTAGTCAAGTTCTTTACTAAGAATGTAGCTGAATGTCAGATTCAGACAGACCCAGAAGTGATGGGTGAAGATCTTAATACCAGAAGAAGTGTGCATGTTAAGTCAGAATCAAAAGGTGACAGTCAAATTACAAAATAAATACAAGTGAATCACACTGAATCTATAACGAATGAAGGAGACACAAAAATAAGGCAAGAAGAGGAAAGACAGTATAAACACTACTCTAAGAGAGAGAGAAAACCACCTGCATACTTGAAGGACTATGAGTGTAAAGATGAAAACGATGATTATGTGACAGTTAATGTTGACTATTGTTACCGATTAATAAGCAGCACACCGCAGAGCTTTAAGGAAGCCATGACTTCGTCTAACTTGGAATAGTTGGTCAAAGCCATGAAAGAGGAACTTAAGTCTTTAAAAGAAAACACCACATTTACACTCACCACACTACTGGTAGATAAAAATGCAGTGGGGGTAGATGGATTTTCACTGTAAAAGACAATGCAGATAATACTGCGACTTATAAAGCTAGATATGTAGCTAAAGGCTACAGTCAAGTCGCTGGTATAGATTATAATGAAACACTTGCACCAACTGCGAGTATGACATCTGTACACAGTCTAATGCAGATGGCAGTACAGTATGATTTAGAATTGCACCAGATGGATGTACAAATGGCCTAGTTACATGCTTTTATTCACTATGAGGTGTATATGGAGCAACCTGAAGGTTTTGAAAAGAAATCAAATAATGATGAAAAATTGGTTTGTAAACTGAATAGGTCATTATATGGATTGAAACAATCAGGGCGTAAATGGAACAAAATGTTGCACGATTATCTTTGTGAAAATAGTTTTATCCAAAACCCTGCAGACCACTGTGTATACACCAGAAAAGCTAAAAATGAGAAAAAAGTCCTAATTATATGGGTTGACGATCTCATTATAGCAGCTGCTGACAATGAATCACTAAACAATGTAAAGGAAATGCTCATGGCTAAATTTAAAATGAAAGATTTGGGAAAGCTAAGACATTTTCTAGGCATTGACTTTACCCAGAAGAGTGGTAAAGTAAAGATGAACCAAAAGAGGTACATCATGAAAATTCTTGAGAAATCTGGTGTGTCTAATTGTAAAGTAAGAAGTACCCCTTACGGACAAAAAACAAACTTTGAATGTGACAGTGAATCTACAGATCCAAGAAAATATCTTGAGCTTGTGGGTAATTTGATATATGTTATGACAAGCACAAGACCTGATCTTAGCTGGATTGTAAGTAAACTTTCACAATATTTGTCACAACCGAGTGGATCTCATTTAACACTAGCCAAACATGTTAAGATACTTAAAAGGTACATTGGACAGAGAGCTGTGTTACAAAAAAAGTGAAGGGAAACTTCAGCTTGTAGCATACAATGATGCAGATTGGGCAACAGATCAAAATGATAGACATAGTACAACAGGTTATTGCTTTAGCCTCAATAGAGACGGGCCTATTATTTCATGGAAATCAAAGAAACAACAAAGAGTATGGCATTGGCAGGCAGCAACAACAGGAGAGTCTGTACCTTGTGCAGCTGTTGAGTGGAATGGATGGAGAATGCAAGTATGTGCCAGTAACAATATTTGAGGACAATCAAGGAGCAATCGCTTTGTCAAATAATCCAGTAAGCCGACAGAGATGTAAACTTGTTGACATTAAGTATCATTTTGTCAGGTCAGCACTTAATGATGACAAAATAAGCACTGAATATTGCCCGACAACAGACATGGTTGCAGATGTCTTTACTAAACCTGCTACGAAATCGAAGATTGAAAAGTTCATGTATTATGTATTTGGAATGTGAAGGAAAAGTTATCCAAAAATATGTTCTTAAAATGTATTTGTATACAGCGTAAGAGCAAATGGGGGTGTTTGCTGATAATAATAAAAGAGAGTGAATGATCGTATTTGTGCTTTTACACTGACATTGTTGGTGTGGAGAGATCAAGAGAGGTCACATGACCATGTGCTTTATAATAAAGGAGGAAGCGAGAGTTGTTCCCCTCTTCCATTTTTAACCAGATTGATTGCCTTCACGTGTGTTTATTTTCCTCTGTAATGTATGTCTAACCTGACTTTCTTACCCTTAAGATGATACCACCAACAATCTTAAACAAAGATTGAAAGTATTTACAGGAGGAACAAACTTGGCCAGGTGGATGGATATAATGGGCCTCATTTTCAGTTCACAAGGCTGGGGTATTCCAAACACTAGTTAGAGCCCAAAATTCTCAAAGTCTGATTTGGAGGAATCTAACTTTTGTGCCTATCTGGAGGGCTAGTGGCCATTTGTGGACTTCAGTTTAGCACTGAGAATTTAGTCCTAAGCTATTATGTGGTACACTGCCCAAAATGGGCCTGGTTTCAAGGGGCACAGTCAGATGAAAAGGGAGTTATTTTCCCAAAACCTTTTATGGATATAGAAAAAAACATATTACTCCTGATAGATGGGCTACGTCACTACCAATGAATTTTAAGCTAGGATCCCTTTGTTACCCATCACGTTTTAACTTGCCCACATTTCCAAAGCACCTTTGTTCACAAGAAATATGGCGGTACTCATGCTGGAGGGAAATGTGAACAGGGAGATTGTGTTATATTAGCCAAAATTGAAACAACTGCAAACAGAAACAGTGTTAAGCCTGAACAACTAACCAAAAAAATAAAAACTAAACAAAAAAAGAGTATTTTTATGGAGAACAAACTTGACCATATGGCTGGATGTAGTGGGGGTGTATTTTCAGCTCATGGACCAGGAGTAACCCTAACACTAGATATGGACCAAAATTCTGGAACTCTGATCTGAGGAATTCTTGTGATTATCTGTTAGGCTGGTGTTAATATTTGGGCCTAGAGTTAACTCTAACTCTTTACTCCTAATTGAGTACCTGTTTGGGGGAAGCCAGTCATATGGCATGCTGTCCATGGGCTTAGCTTTGTATGTCAGGAAGGGACAGGCTAGTACCAGAAAAATAGTTAATTCATTTAAAGCTCAGATCGCTGTGTGAAACAGTGTTTTAACTTGTCTGCATTGTCAAAGTACTGGTGCTATTTCTAGCAGTGTTAGGAGTATTACTTGTAGGTGAATCCAAAATTTTGGTTTAACATAATTTCCAGTTTTAGACATAGTAAGACTGAAAAGTCAAAAAATGTTAAAACTGTGATTGCCATGAAGATGAGTGTTAAAAAGTAAAACTATTAATAAGTCCAGAAAGGTAACAAATAAAATTAGAATCCTCAGGAATCAAGTATACGAGTTGCTTGATTCAAGCTTGTGTATCTGGGGAATTTCATCCCTAGCTTTTCTAAAAAGGAAGAATTAAAACCATTTTTCCAATATTATGAACAGTTTAAATCTAAGTATGGCTTATGGTCCATGTTTTTGATTCCTGTATTTGGGTATGTCTGGGCATATTCTCCTGGGGTGTAAAGCCATTCCCTTTTCTGGCCTTTCTTGGATTTTACCACTGATAACCATCTAAAGAGAGGTGATGGGGGGAGGAGCCTGTACTTAAACACCTCCATAACAGACCCCTGTTACTAGATATCTAGCTATATCTAAACTTCAGTGAAAAAACAGTGGAGATTGGTACGGAATTGTAAAATTAGGGTATCATAGGTTCATAGGTTCATACTAGGCTATCTGCCCTGATGCAGTTAATCCACTTATCGAGATTCTTTCTTGAAGAGATTCAGTGAGGTGCTCTGCCTTACATGAACTGGAATTCTATTCAACTGAGCAGCATATGCATCTGTTTGAGACCCTTGATCAGTCTGACATGGCTCCAGCAACTCTCACTCTGTGGGATCTGTCTTGACCACCAATTTGCGACCCATCTTGTGACATAGGTTTATATTTAAGCTGGATAGCTTATCTATGATGATCTGGCTTTGGGTGACTGTTTCAAAGAAGTCAACCAGGTTCAAAAGGCAGGATCTGCCAATGTCTTTGTTTATGAGCTCCATGATGATCCTCTCCATCTGTTGATGTACCATTCTGTGGGCACATATCCTGTAGTGAGCTGAGATTTGTATAGCTGTTTTATTTGAGGATTTAGTTCCTCTTATAGTTCATGTAGGACACAACCTGGGATGCTTGCATCCCAGGTTTTAACATAACTGAAAAAAGCCCTTATGATTGCCTTTGGTGTTTTGCTCTATCATGTAGTAGCTTCCCTCCTTCTGTTGTACAGTTTATTTATGGCAGGGGTCCACACTGTTTTTTGGGCTGGGGTGGGTGGGGTCGGGATGTGGAGTGAAATTATTTTTTTATGGTCTGATCTTACCAATGAGGATATCTTTGGTGTGGAGCATAGAGTCCCCATGTTGGTAATGATCAGGTCTAGTTGTTCCATAGCATTTGAGTTTATAATTAGGTGTGGATATGAAACTGATATATGGAAGCTCTCTCTCCTCCTTTTGGGGGTTTTGGGCATGGAAAAGCATGATACGAGGTATAGCCTGGTAGTGTCTGGCCTGGAGCCTTGCCTCAGGTTGAACTTCCACCACTGCACTGCACATGCACAGATCATACTCCAGAGAGTTGAGAGTGAGGTGAATCTCTCTTGTTAAGACTTCTTGAGCAGCAGCATTATTTAGCCTTAGTTAGTGTCTTGTCTGCTGTGTGGGGTGGGGGTTTGAGTTTTTTGCCTGAAAAAAGGCTAAATGGGCAAGAGCCTTGGCAATATCCACAAATCCCAAAAGTGACAGGTGCAAGGTGCCCCTAGCAGCTAAGTAAACAGGCGGGTTTTGTTTTCATCCCAGCATCACAGACACTGATCCCCTTTGAATGACACCCAAAGTTTAGCCAATTTAAAATCGATCATTTTGTCTTTGTTTGTGGCATCATTCACTAGGTGAGGTAAGATGCTGCTCAAGGTCAGGGGCTGTGTGGCTGCTTGGCACACTGACTTTGTGGGTTATGTGTTGTGTGTGTTTTCTTTGATGTGGGATGGGGATACTGGAATTGTGTTGTGTGTGTGATTACCTTCCTCCTGGCTGGTTACACACAGTTTTGAGATGAGAGTGCTCAGCCCTCAGTTTGGCTAAATAGTTGCATCTCTCACATATATTTGAACCTGTTTGGAGGAGGACAGTTGTAACATTGCCTCAAAAATTCAGATCACCAGCTGGACTGGAGAGGAAACCATTGACTGACCTTTGGACATGCTAGAGTAACAGGGAAACTGAATTTAAGACGGACCAATAGAGGACAGGGTATTAAAAATAATAATAAATAAATAAAGATCCCAGATAAAACACAGAAATATAAACACAGAAGAACAACAAAAAGGAGAAATGAGACACCAAACTACACCTGTTTATGTGGGTCTATATTAGATAAACAAAAGTTTACTTTAGCAAATGCTCTATTAATCGAAAATCCCGGACCTCGATATGCTTAATGTGAGATTGTGGCAGTGGCGGCTGGTGACTTCAAATCAAAGGGGGGCTGCAGGAGACAGCTGAATGGGTGGGGCCAATGGGAAGGGGTGGGTTTCACTGATAGCAATGGTTTAAAACTTACTACACATCCACCAGAATCAGTAAATATGCACAATCTCTGCAGAAGTAAAAGTCATCTAAATAATTCCACAATAAAGAAATCTGTAACTAATGAAGAGGTTGCTGCTGGCAAACAACTTTATATTTCATTGTTTCATCTACAAATTAAGTGCCTTTATCTTCCCCAAGGAGAGCATTCTCTGTACGGCAGCATCCACCCTCTGTGGGAGTAGAACCCACTGCCTTCTGTAGCAAACACAAGTACACTACCTGTTGTGCTATTAATAATGCAAGCAGACTTAGCATAAGCAGCACTAAACTTCTCTTCCCCTGCAGCTCTCAGCTCCTTGTAAAATACACTCAACTGTATCTCTCAACTTCGCAGCACAAGAAATCTGGAAAAAGGCAAAATTTATGGGGGGGGTCAAAAGTCCAAAAACCAGGGACACATTTTAAACACTGCTTGTATAATCTTGGAAATTTGCTAATATAAAATGTTGTTTACCACCATACATTTCACTGCCAATTCTTGAACCCAGAACCCTATGAAAAACAGTCAGAGCAACATATCACTATGCCAGATAGCTGTTTTATGAAAGAGCAGAAGACTAAAACCTAAATGTTTGTGTCTTTTCGGCTTTTCCCGGTTAGGGCTCACCACAGTGGAACTCCGATCCACTAATGATTGGTAGTGGATTTTTACATACCAGGTTACCAGCCCTGATGCACAACCTTCAACGAAGGTATGCCCATTCATGTATGCCTCCACACAGAAGATGCTCTAACGAGACAATGTCTTGCTATAAGGCGACAACGCTACCATAGCACCACCACCACAGTATAAGACTAAAACCTAAATGGCTACCATTTAGTGAATTCTGTTCTCACCAAGACTAAAACCTAAATGGCTACCATTTAGTGAATTCTGTTCTCACCATAGCTGTCAACCTCTTAACACAAAACACCTGGACAAAGTCAGCAATGGGGAAATACAGCCCTTAAACATATTCAGTGAATTCAGTTCTCAGCATAGCTCTCAACCTTAGCACAAAAAACTTGGGTGAAGCCAATAATGGGGGAATACAGTCCCAAACATAGGGACAAATTTCAAATTGTCCAACTGGAATTAAATGACAAAATCCAAATCAAATCCAAATCCCATGAGCCATCGAACTTGAGAGGTTTTGAACTGAAATGGAACATGCTGGTAGGGACAGACAGATTCATAACCCAGAGGCCCCTTCACTCTGGAAAAAAATCCCAAATCCCAGTCCAGCAGAGTCCCATTGATCATCTTCAAGAGGAATCTAGATGAGTGGATGAGGGGATGGTAGATTTTTAGGGGTCCACTTTCTGTGTCACTGTAGAGGCACAGCACAGGCACAGTATGCTAAAAAAAAAAAAGGCAAAATAAATTTAAAATGGGTGGTGGTGAAAAACACACATTTCTGGCTAGCTTTATAAATGCCCTAGGGCAGATAGCCTAGTATGAACCTATGAACCTATAAATATTCATCTTATAAACTTAGAAAATTGCTAGAATAAAAGGTTTTGTGTTACTATGTACTTTCTGAAGAATATGAAGTCTGAAATGCAAATGTCTGTGAATTTTATTTATTTAACATTTGTTAAGTAGGAAAGTCTGACTTGGAACAAAAGCCAATTTTCAGCAGAGGCCCAGGGAGAAATACTGTAGACATGTCTTTGTAACATGGGAGGACACCAGAGCAAACCCACACAAGCACAGAGAGGGCATGCAGACTCCACACAGCAGGCACCCCAGCAAGAATCAAACCAGAGAACATCTAGCTGCGAGGCAACAATGCTACCACTGCACCATCAACTATTTAAGGAATTAAAATTTCAGAAACCATAGATGTTATGAGTAACAGAACAGAACAAAATATGAGGCAAAGATCTGTAAAAGTTTCACATATGGTGGTGGGTAGGGAATTCAGGCTCTTGTTACCTGCACCCAGGGTACAGGGTTCAAGCCTGAGGTATTCTCTAACCACCACCTGACTTCTCTCTACAGTCACCAGTATAAATCAACTGGGGCATTTCACACACACACACACACACACACACACACACACACACACACACACACACATGCACCCTACCTTCAATGATGATAATAACCTGCTGCTCAGCTGTTTGTTTGCTACTACCTTTGATGATGATGAGTCAACTCCAAAGCTCAGCAAGTAATAAAATCCACAGCTCTGCAAGTAGTAATAAAATCCACAGCTTCAGAATCGGCTTGTCTCTGCGTTCATGCCAGAATGCACACTTCTGGTTTCCAGGAACTGGCTGCAAACGTTCCAAGACTGCTGCCTTTGCATCCGATCCCCATCCAGTCAATGCAGTTAGCCCCGCATAGACTTCTGGGGCATCAGCAGTCTGCTGCCTTCTTCCTGAATCCGGACTGGTAAGGCAGCAGTGTGTGTGTGTGTGTGTGTGTGTGTGTGTGTGTGTCTGTTTATCTGTGTGTTTATGTATGTGTGCCTGAGTGACAGTGTGCCTGTGTATATGTGTCTGTGTGTGCATGTGCCCGCATATGTATGGTGCATGTTTGTGTGTGCATGTGCACTTGCATGCATGGTGCATTTGTTTGTGTATGTGTGTGTACACATGTGCATGGTGCATGTATGTGTGTGTGTGTGCATACGTGCTTGCATGTTTGGTGTGTGTGTGTGTGTGTGTGTGTGTGTGTGTGTGTGTGTGGCACAGGGAGTGGCTTGTACATTTCTTTGTGTGTGATGTGGTGGTATGTGTGTTGGTAGAGTGAGAGTTTGAGTTGCTATTCAGTGAAAAATCATGTAACCACTATACTTTGGAAATAATTGATTCTGGTGTATCCTTATACAAGTCTCAATGCAACCAAACAATTACAGAACAAAGCTTAGTCAATGGAGCCAATACTAAAAATAGAATAAACTAAGCAATGCTAATAGTAAACAAGTGTTTAATAAAACAGAGCTTTCAGGTCAAACAAACCCTTCATCAGTGTATAAAAATTCTAACTTATGCCAACCATATTTGTAACATTAAAAATCACAAAGCATTAATTATTTAATTAAACAATTGACATCCTAGTTAAAAACAACAATTAGAGCTTAAAAACATAGGTCTGTATTTCAAACCAATTTGTTTATGTCTTAATACAGGTTTTAAAGAGACAGTTTGATTTAAACTCAGTAATGCATCTGCACAAAGACATATTATCCATTGATATTACTTCATTTCAAGTTTGTTATTCAAATCTCTACCCTGCCCATCTTTATACACTCTATCACTCTAAACGAAAATGTATGTCCATTACCATATTCACTAATACTTCTACTGATTTCTGAATGATGTTTAGTTATTTTTTCCTTCAATTTTGTAGTTGGTTTCCCAACATAGAATGCCTGACATGCATTACAGGTGGCTAAATATATTATATTGGTTGTGACACATGTTGCTGGACTTGAAAATAGATAATTCTTTGTGCAGATACATTACCAGGTTTAAATTAAACTGTCTCTTTGAAACCTGTATTAAGACATAATCAATGGGTTTGAAATAGAGACCTATGTTTTTAAGCTCTAATTATTGTTTTTAACTAGGATGTCAATGGTTTAATTAAATAATTAATGGCTGTGTGATTTTTAATGGTATAAATATGGCTAGTATGTGTTAGAAATTTTATACACTGATGAAGGGTTTGTTTGACCTGAAAGCTCTGTTTTATTAAACACTTGTTTAGTATTAGCTTTGCTTGGTTTATTCTATTTTTAGTATTGTTATACAAGTGACATTTTCCTGAGAGAATGTCTTCTGATTTACGATTATTCTGACCTGAATGACCTTAAAGGAAAGCACAGACTGTCGGTTAACAATATTAAATTTAAAAACATCTTGGTCTGTTTTCACATAGGATTTCCGAGAATGGGAATGAACATTATGAAGTGTTTCCAGAAATCTACCTGCATAGTTTTTAAACTGCCCTTATATGCACATATTAGAAACATGACATTTTATTAATATGATAATGGTCTCACAAAGATTATAACCCTATCTGTGTATTATGTATATATATGTAATACTATTTGCAATGCTGGATCTACAGTCTGTACAGTATGGGAAATATGTGGCCTGATGGAAATTGAGGTATAGTCATATGCTTGGTACAGCCAACCAACAACTGTTTACAGTGCCCAAGCAATATCTGTAGCAGTTTCGTATTGAAAGAAAAATTGAGTTTGGTCTGGCTGAAATTACTGCAGACATAAAATGAAGCCCTCAATTTACAATTCAGCTACCAAAGTATCACCTACATTCACAATCCTTATATAGTACCTCAGGGGATAAGATCATGGATAGACGTGGCAGAAAATCGTACAGCTTTATATAGAAGCTGGGATCAAACTATCTGACCGAGTGAAGAACTTGGCAGTCCAGGAAGATCCAGAGTACAGACCCTGCCCCAACATGTTCAGAGGTATCAGTTGATGGAGTTTGGACACCTTCTGAGATGTCCACATGTTCCATCTATTAGAAATGTCCCAGATGCAGTTTATCATAAATATCTCCTCAGGTATACCCAATATCTATTGGTGAGATGATATATTACATCTGTCTTAATGAACCAACAGAATCAAATGAGCCGAGTTCTAATTAGGGTTAGAAGGTTTGTAAAACTTAAAATGGCAATTATAAACATACATATCAAAAGACAAAATTTGTGACTATTTTATAAAAGCAAAAACAAGGTTAAGTGCATTTTTTCTTACATAATACTGTGACATCTTCAAAATCATGCATCCCAGATGAACAAAAATATTTGTAAGTTTGCTCAGCATCCCTCAGATGAGGTATTAAACTAAGTTCCTATCTGTTTGAGTAAGTGGTAGCTCAGGTGTATGCAAAATATCCCTTGACATTTACTGAAAAAAGAGTAGGGGAAGTTCCTGGTGCCATGGCCAAATTTCTCCATGTAGTACAAATACCCCCTCTAGAGTCCATTGAAAAGAGGCAACTAATCTAATGGGATTAACCTGGTAAACAAAGGATAAATATAAATTAATTAAAAAATCTCTGTATATCACTCATTTCCCAAATGTAAATCCAAAAAGACAGATTGAACTGTGTTAACATCATGCTTGATATAAACTGGAAGAAAGGTAGTTGAACTCACATAAACATTTACAAAAGTGTTTTTTCTGAAGACTCATGATAACCATATTATTTCTGAAAGTGTAAGGTAACTTGAAACTCTGAACAATTATTATTTTTTTTTGCTAGACCTTGTGTATTAAATCTGAAAAATCCAGAACTCTTGTTCAGAATCTGTAAAAATTCATTGGACTGCAACCTTGTGCTTGGCCAGATGAAAAAGGTCATCTGTGGGATGGTTACCATTCAGTCCATTGTCTAAAGAATGTTACATGTGACAATGAATATAGTAAATAGCTGATTTATAGTTTAATAGAGCAGAGCAGATCAGTCAAGCAAGAACCCTGACAGTTTATTCAGTTTATTCCACCAATCAACAATTGCAGTATTGCAAGATAATTCCACCTGCTTCGGTCAGATAATCACCATGACTGACTGTTTAAGCACGTCAATGTAGTCACTTTGGTCCAATGGGGTATTAATGTACAGGTAACACCAAATAAACAACATGTCCACCACTTCATAGGAATCTAATAAAGAGTTGCAAAGCACAGACAGAAGAAAATGAAATGGCAGCCATCTTACATTTATGGTGCAAATGCTGTGTTTAGTGGACATGAAAAAAAAATAAGGAAAACAAATAATAACAGTAAAATTGAATGAATGAAACTAACTGCAGTAGCAGTTTCAAGGACCTTCTAGATCCCTTCCACTTGTTAAATCTTTCTCTTAAAAAGCCGTCCTCTGTAAGCTTGTAGGGGAACAAATAATGAAAATAACTGTAGAAGTAGTTCAGTGTTACCACCACCTGTGTGTGTATGTGTGTGTGTGTGTGTGTGCGCATGCATGCACGTGCACATCTATGTGTGCATCTGTGTGTGTGTGTGTGTGTGTGTGTGCGCATGCATGCACGTGCACGTGTGTGTGTGTGTGTGCGTGTGCACACATGCATGCACGCCTATGTGTGCGTGCATGTGTGTGTCTGTGTGTGCGCACGCACACATGCATGCACGTCTATGTGTGTGCGCGCGCGCGTGTGTGTGTGTGTGTGCGCATGCATGCCTATGTGTGTGTCTGTGTGTGTGTGTGTGTGTGTGTGCGCATGCACATGCATGCCTATGTGTGTGTGTGTGTGTGTGTGTGTGTGTGTGTGTGTGTGTGTGTGTGTGCATGCATGCACGTGCACGTCTATGTGTGTGTGTGTGTGTGCACTTTTGCAATTGTTTGTGAATTTGAGAGAAAAAGAGAGACAAAGTAAGAGAGAGAGAGAGAGACTGTGTGTGTGAGTATGTGTGTGAATGGGGTTTCTAATACTTTGATTTATATACGCATTACTGTTATTTATGTTTTTCTTCATTTATTTGATCACAATATGACATCTAATGTGCATTGTCAACCCCGTGTCTGTAAATGTGTGTGTGTGTAGGTGTGTGTGTGTGCGCGTGTGTATGCATACACATATATATATATATATATATATATATATATATATATACATATATATATGCATGTGCAAGCATGTTTGTATGTGAGTCTGTGCCTGCATGCCTCTGTATCTATGTGTGTGTCTGTATGTTTCTGTATCTAATGTTTTGTGTGTGTGTGTGCCTGTCTATGTGCATGTGGACATCATTAAATATTATCATAACATACATTTTTTATGTAAAATAACAATTGCACATGCTAAAACTGTGTGGATATTATTGAATATCCCCTCTAGCAACATATGCCACAGCTACTTTAATAATTAAGGTGGTGAAATAATTTTACATCAAAGATACAACACAAATGTATATACTAATAAAAAATGTAAACAACTCATTATCTTAGTACAACACTGCATTTCATATGAGGTGTTACAGGGAAATAATGAATCACTCAGGGGTGATGAGTCCCTCTGCCTGGTGGTCAGTTGTTTTCCTGTACTTGCCTTGTTATACATTATTGATTGCTTAACTTTTTATTTTTCTATATGTGGTCAGAACCTTCCATATGCTAGTACACTAAGTCATACGGGTTCACAAACATAAAAATTAGTATATTTAAACAAAGCTAGCATTCAGAACTTGTAAGTCACTGAATTTATTGTAGTTTTCCAGATTGCTAGCTAGCTCAAGTCTCATTCTATCAAAAAATACCACTAAATCCTGAAATATGTCATAATTTTGTTAAATGTCATTAGGAAATGTAGACAAAGACCCTTTGGTAACCTCTTAATTTTTTGAAATTACTTAAACCTTTTCCATATTATTGCCTCTTGTTTAAAATGTGTTTTCTCAAAGGATTTTATTAAAGCCAATATATTAGCAATCTCGTTATCTGATCCAGCATTCACAGACAAGTTGGCAGCATTAATCACAAAGCAATTAATTGGCTTTTTACAAACTATGGCAAAATCTTTTCTGTTTTCCCTGCCTAATTTTTTAGCATTCTTACTGTTATTAGCATTAGATGAGTTACTGAAACCTCTACTTCAAATACTGGAACCACTGCATACTGACAAAACTATATTTACTGCAATTAATGCAAAAAATATGATGGCATTGTTTAAAAACATAAAACATAAAAGCATTGCACAGTTCATCTGGTGCTGTATTTAAAGAAAGTGCAACAAAATGAACAAGTCAGAAACCTCTATTCTAAAGGAGTGAAACTTATAACCTACACAAAAAAGGCAAAAGTCTATCCACAGTCAGAAAAGCGTGTAAGACTTAAAAATACACATCAAAAGTGAAGGCTCATAGCGATTTATTCTGAAAGTAAAAACATGATTAAATACTTTTAACTCATATATGACACTGAATAAGAAACAGCACTGGTAGAGTTTTTAATAGAATCTGGGAATAATTAATTAGGATATAAAATATTGCATGGTAGCTATAAGAATCAATCAGAGGAGTTTAGAGAGACTGGATAAGCAATTGACAAAGAAACAATGGAAGGATATATGTATGTCTCCCAAATATGCAACAAATTCTAGCAGATTCAGCATTTTTGCCTGGAAATGTATACATATATATTTTATACTCCAAGTAGACTCCAGATAATTTTTCCTCAGGCACACAGCAAATGTTGAAGGTGTGAAGGAGAAAAAAGAGGCAATTGGGAACATGTTTTCTGGGAGTATAGTGAGTTGGTGGACTTTAAGGATTTCCTGTGGGTTGCACTGTCGGAGATGCTGGGTGGGCAGATTGGTCTGACAAGGGAGATGATTTTTCTCATCTATGATACAGAATCGGAATTGCCTAGGCATGCTAAGGGCCTTGCTGTGTCTAATAATGGTGGCTGTCAAAAAAGCAATAAATAGAAAATGGAAATCAAAATCTAAACCAACTATACTGGAAGTAGTGAATATAGTAACAGAGATAAAACTGGAATTGATATCTTTAGAAAAAGGTAGGAGCAAACTACATAGGACAAAATGGGAATTGTGGGAACAATACATTCAAGGGAGGAATGAGGTTTAATATGTGGCAGGAATTAAATGATCTATGTAATGTTTGAGTGAGAAGGATTAGGTAGATTATAAGTGATGTATAATGTTTGCAACTGGAGGTGTGTCAGTATGGTTTGTGTTGTAAAATGCTTACAACTAGGATTGTGTTGGTGTGGTTTGTTTTCATTTATATAAATGTATGATTGCCTATGTAGTAACTGATGGTTTAATAAGGATGTTTCTTGTTTAAAAAAGGCAGGAATTAAATAATTTATGTAATATTGCTTAGGTTATATGATATATCACAATATATGTGAAGTATAATGTTTGTTATATTAATACAGTTTATTTTTATATTAATGTAAATTCATTTGTGTCACAAGTGATAATGCAATAAAGGTGTTTGAGGAAAAAAAGAATGAATGAAGTCTCGGTATCATATATGAGATGAAAATGCTTAACCTTTGTTTTACTTTTATAACAAAAATCTTTGTGCCTTTAGTTTTGGTGTAGATTTTTATAGTATCCCACAGAATGGGATGAAGGCTGTTTCAGAAGCTAAAGAATCTGGTCTAACTTGACAGCTTATTGCCACCTTGCCACCCACACCAGAACAAAGTGTCATAGAAACTAGAATGGAATGCTTTGGTTATCTCATTTTATATACATATATATATATATACACACACACACACACACACACACACACACATATATATATATATATATATATATATATATATATATATATATATATACACACACACACACACACACACACACACACATATATATATATATATATATATATATATATATACACACACACACACACACACACACACACACACATATATATATATATATATATATATATATATATATATATATATATATATATATACACACACATATATATATATATATATATATATATATATATATATATATTCATGCAATATGGCAACCACTCTATATATATATATATATATACAAGATTGGTGCATTTGTCAGCTGCACCATATCAAATGTGACTTCACTGAATAGTGTATTATACAGTCTGCATCCCATTATTTATATTCACAGTCCATTATATGGACATGAAGCTGCTGTGCATTACTTTTGATGATGATTTGGAGATGTACAAATGTATAGATTGCTCACTTACCTAATTGCTTGGTGCCTCACTTCACAATTGCCACTACTGCCTTGATAGATCATTCATCAGAAGTCAGCATATCATCCTTGTGGTTTAATGCCATCACTTGTGGTATATTCTGCACATCTCACCCTTATATTGCTAATTGTTGCTAAATACTCCACATAATCATGTCATCACAGTGTTCTAGTGGTTAGGCTGCTGTGAGCAGTGCCATATTGATAATATATGGTTTCTTATACCATGCCATGGCTTACTGGGCTATTTCTGTAGTTTTATGTAGAGTGATTAGTACCTGTCGCAGTGTTTCTTTCCAGTACACTTACAGAACATGCCACTGTAAGTATTTGCCACCCAGTATTACTCATAATGTGCCTTTTGACAAAATATATCACATATACAAAGTCATTGCTCCCCTATATTGGTTTTATATTATTATGTCTTACAGTCAGTTTCTGCTGTCATGCCTGAATCAAAACAAAGCCAAGAGATACATTTAGCACTGGAGGACAGTGAGGTGCCTGAGGTGTTCCTGCACACCTGTGCTACCACAGTTCTTGTGTGTGTTGGCACCATATCAACCAGTGACAGCTTATAGTTCACCATATGGGTTGATGTGAAAGCAGTGGGTAGCCCTGTACAAAAATACAGGAAGAAGATCATGGCTTCAAGTGACCAGGTACCTAACAATGTATACCAAATCTGAATAATAGCTTTTAAAGTATGAGGTGGAGCCTTGTAGCATTCCTCATCCAGTAAAAAAAGTCATTTCCTTCTTCAGCTGTGACCATTAACAATATCTGCATTCCTGGTTGAAAAAAGGAGGTTGATATCCTTGTCTAGATGCTGTAACCTTTTGGCTTGTATGTTTAGTACCCTGATTCATGTACTATAGTCATGCTGTCATGTGTAGAGCCACATGAATCAACACAGTCATAATCCCCATAGGACAAATGCCATGCAAGAGAGGGGCAGCACTAGCTAACAGATCCCAAGTGCAGGGACCCCCACAAAATATATATCAGTATCATGGAAGATAGTCCAGTCATCAATTTTTTGAGTAAGGGCTCAGTTGGGTTCCTATCACGTCATTGAACTTTTACACGTTCTAACCACATATGGTCGAGACCATATGTTCGAATTTGTAAAAGTTTGAGCGTGTGAATGGAACTCTCCATAGGCAGAGGTTTCCATTCACTTCAATGTGGTGTGATCTTAGAGTTGGTATATCTAAGTAGTGGGGGTCTCGTTACAACAGTTTATTTTGTTGTCCGTTCTGGTTTTTTTTTTTTTTTAGGTAGTCAAAGTTATGTAACTTTGAACATAATGGTTCGACCATTAGGTGTTTGAAGTTATGTAACTTCGACAATGTGATATAGACCCACTCAGCCTATGTGGGAATAGACTGAATATAGGTGTAGAAACACAGACACAGCTTTCCATGCTGACATAATCAGCAATAGAAAGCTGCATGGTTCTCATATGCTATAGCTTCACTGATGACACAGGCTTACTTTTCAGCATTTCAATTACTGTATTTGTGGTAGTTTTAGTGTAGGCACCTTCATATTTTGCTCAGACAGATAAGGCTCGAGTTCTATAGTATGTGGTTATTTTTGGTAGTTTATTCTCCATGTCTTCAGTATAGCTCAGCCTTTAATAACTGCTTCGGTATGTGTGCAAATGTGTTAAGTAAGGTGCATCTGCTCAGTTGATGCCTTTGTGGCACTTTTTGATGTGATGGACACTGGAATTCATTATTAAGATGCAGTGGGGCAAACCCAGCTCATGGGACCTCCTGTGGGTTAGTAAAAAATGCAAGAAAAACCTAGCCAGGATGGAGTTCTCATTGTGTGATAACCCTCCTATAGGAGAGGCCCATGGGATATATGCAAAAAAAAACTTAAAGCCATTAAGAGAGTCTCAGCTACATGGCTTCTGAATGTCCATGACTTTGTACTTTTACATATTTATCTTTACATTTAGGACAATAAAGCCAAACTCCACTAGCAGCAGACATGCATAGTTCAGCCTTTTTATTGACCTCATCAGCATAGCATAAGTGGATAGTTTGCCTGTACTTCCAGCTGATGCCCATAAAGATTAAGGTGCCTGCAAAATATCCCAAATGACATCCAGTCCAATGAGTAAAATGGACATACAAACAAGCCATTCAGTAGAAACTGCAAGAAAAATCCAGCCAAGCTAGAATTTTCACTGTGTGATACCTTAAACCTCCTGTGATGGAGGCTCATGGTATACCTGCAAATGACCCCTTAAGGACATTAAGTGTTTCAGCTACATGGATGCTGAATGCCCTAGCCTGGTTGGATCTCCTACTGGTCAGGCTGTACCACAATGGCAATATATCTTTTAGTTCAGATGGGAGTCTGCTGATGAGTGTTCCTGGCAATATGAATGATACCAGACACTATAAAAAGTACTGTGTCTTAGCTGCATGGTGTGTCGGAGGGGGGGGGGTGCATGATCTAGTGTTTGAATATGCTTCTGCTTAGAATAGAAAATTATGCTGGCACTCCATCTGTGCTTGTTAGTACCAGCCTTGCATGCTGCACTTATCAGAGTGGTCCTTGGCAGCACAAGCTTTAGGACATTAAAGCAGTTGTCTACATGCTGCTGCCTCTCAAGTAAAATACCGGGAAGTGCAGATACTAGCCTGTATCTACCTATAAAAATGTGAGCATACATATAGCTAGAGAGAGTGATATACTAATATGAGTATATAATAAAAAATCAAAACACTCCTTATGTTGACTAATATTCCATTGATTAAGTTACATAGATGAAATGTTTAGTCAAAAAAACAAAAAGAAGCAAAGCAAGTGTTTTTCCAGTAGAACAACCCCCCCCCCCACACACACACACACACACCCACACATGTGGGGGCAGTTTCATTCTCATCCCCTGATACTTAAATATACCAACTCTAAGACCACAAAAATGGTGGGGAAATAGAAACATCTTAAACCCCACTATTTGTTCATCCCACATACAGCTGCTACAAGTACAGTAATGAAACGGAAATAACCAAATGAGTCAACAATTCCTTTTTCAACAAATACAATAATTTAACAAAAGGCTGTGGACATGTATATGAATATTTCTGGCGGATTTATTTCTGCAAAGCACTGTCTTCTCTGTTCATGACAGCAGCAGTCCAGAATGTGGAAATATAACAGGGGGAATAATTTCATGAACTTGAATTCTATCAGACAACTGTTAGCTGTGTTCAGGTCTATCTTGTTTAAATCAGAATAGGCCAGCATCTGTGTTATATGTAATGCCTGTCCTCACATTTATTCATTTCTGTCAAATGGTCTGCTGTGTTGTACATTACATGCTTGACATGCTGTGATATTTATGAGCCTGTTTATGTAATATTACTGCATACATTTCTGCTACAGTGTCATTAGCAGACAGCAGTTCCACTGTGGCGACCCCTTACCAGGAAAAGCCGAAAAGACAAACATTTCTGCTATAGTGTTAGTGTGTCAGTAAGTGCATTTTTCAGTTTCTGGAAACTGAAGTCACATGCTTGAGTTTGTTCCCTTCACCTAGTAATCTGGCCTACTACTAGATCATATGCATGTCTGTTCTGTTAATACAGTAAAGGTTTACAGGTTCTGTACTTGGTACCATGTGAACTTAAACCGCAGGTTTCCTGATTAAATTATTCATTTAGTTTTGTTTCCTGGTTAAATTATTCATTTAGTTTTGTTGACCAGCTTAGTTCCACTACTTTTTTTTCTAATAAATGCTATGTATGGAATATTTTACATTTGCATACTCAAGAAAATGGAATCTCAGCTTAATATTGCATTCAAAGGAAGGTATTTCAGGAGTAAAAAACAACCTCCATGTATGCTTCACTACAGTGTTAGTATTGGAACAGAAATGTATGCATCTGGTTTGGAGAAAGAAGCCATAGACTTCTGATCTATCCAGTATTGAAGTTCATAGGTAGGCACTAGGCTATCTGCCCAAGGACATTTATAAGCCTAGCCAGAGTGTGTCGGCTTTCACCGCCCCATTGATTAATTAACTGATTCTCTGTCAAGCAGAGCCAATGAAGTGATCTCAGGGGTGTATTTTCTGTTACCCATCCACTTGTCAAGGTTTCTCTTGAAGAGTGTTAGTGAGGGGCTCTGCCTGATGTAATTTCTAATTTTTTCCAAAGCATGGGGAGTCTCTGTGACAGGAACCTATCCCTCCAGCATGTTCTATTTATTGTTGTGGCGAGGTTTAGCTCACTAGAACACATGTCTCGCAGTGACTTGGATTTCTTTAGGTGGAACATGTCCATCAATTCTGAGTTGGACATGGCTTTGTAAGTCAGGCAGAGATCACCTCTGAGTAAGTGATTCAGTCGGGCTGTATAGGACATATGTTTGAGGCCAGTAATCCTCTTGGTGAGGTACTTTTGTGGTCTTTCCAGCTGTTGGAAGCATCTTGTGAGGTACATCCCAAATGGGGCATTGTACTCTATGATGGGTCTAATGAGTGACGAGCAGAGGGGCACTATAACCTCTTTATTTCTAGATGCGAACCCTTTAGTAATTAGATGGGCCACATAAAAGGATTTCCTAACTACTTTGGCAATATGATTGTCAAAAGAGAGATTACTATCTACCTGGGTCCTCAGATCTCTTATTACCTCTTCTGTATTAAGGGGGCTCCCACCTACGTGGTAATTCATGGGTGTTTTGTTTTTCCCAAATGGGATGACTATGCATTTTTGGTATTTAGCTTGAGGCCATGACTTTGACACCAGGTGTCCGTCTCAGTAAGGCCCTTTTGGAGGATGTCCGTGTCAGCCAGAGAGTCAATTATGGCTCCAAGTTTGCAGTCATCGGCGAACTTGGTTAGCCATAGTCCTCCTGTGTTTGCCTGTACTTCTGAGACATATATGCCAAACAGTAAGGGTCCTAGGACCGAGCCTTGCAGGACACCACTTGTGACTGGTTTAGAGTTGGACCTGTAGCCCACTATTCTTACCGAGTGAGTTCTGTCTGTAAGCCAGTTGGCAAGCCATCTCATGACGTAGGGATTTATGTTCAGGCTGGTGAGTTTTTCTTTAATACCCGAGTGGGGAATGGTGTTAAAAGCCTTGACGAGGTCAAGGTAGGCTGTGTGAACCACCTTTCCCTCATCTATGGCCTTGGTGACTGTCTCAAAGAAGTCCACCAGGTTTAGTAGACATGATCTGCCCTTAACAAAGCCGAACTGGGTCACGTCAAGTGTTTGGAGGAGGGTTAGTTCATTCTGTAGTTCATGCAAGACGCAGCCTGGGACACCATCTGGTCCCATTGGCGCTGTGTTTTTGGCTTTTGAAAGGGCTGTTTTCAACTGTGCATCTGTGATTTTTGGGACACTACACTTTTCCGGTATTGTTGTGGGCCCTTTTGGAGGTGAGAGGGGGGGTGAAGATTGCACTGAATCTATCTGCCAGGATGTTGGCAATATCAGTAGGTTCAGTATATTTTGTGCTATTTTGCACTAGTTCAGTGCATATCTGCGAGTTGCCACTTAGATTCTTAACATAGCTAAAGAAGGCTTTGTGGTTATCTTTTGAATCCTTGGCTATTTTTCTTTCGAAGTTAGCCTTGGATGATTTCATGAGGAACCTCAGTTTCTTACTGATACTGATCAGGGATGTCTTTCCTTCTTGGGATTTGCTTTTTTTCTGAACTAGTTTCCTCCTTCTGTTGTATAGCCTGTTTATTGCAGGGGTCCACCAAACTGGTTTCCTTCTCTTAGAGGAGTGAATCTTGGTTTTGCTAGGGTTGGCATGATCCATGCATCCTTGTAGGTGCTCATATAGTGCATTTGTAAAGGTTTCTGCATATTGGGCAGCATTATCCTTTAGTGTGGGGACTGTGAAACTTACCACCTCTGTCTTAAGTAAGGTAAAGTTTGCTTTGGAAAAGTTTTTTACTGTGGTTTCCTTAGTTGGGGGTGGTGGAGGGATGTGGACATCCAGAGTGATTAGTTTATGGTCTGATCTAACCAGTGATGGGTTGACCTCCTGTGTGGATCACCTGTCGCCCATGTTGGTGATGACCAGGTCCAATATGTTTTCACCTCTGGTAGGGAAGTTTACCAGCTGATCCGGGGTGTTTAAATTGATGAATTCCAGGAAGTGGTGGGCCTGGGAATTTGTACTTGAGTAGTTTTCCCAGTGAATGGTAGGGTAATTGAAACTGCCCAATATCAGGGTGTTTGGTAGGACCTTCATGTTTTCCAGTGTGACCAGAAAGTTGGAGTGGTGGTCCTGGGTCATGGAGGGTGACCTGTAGCAGGCCACAATTTGCATTGCAGATTTGCCCGATGTTAGTTGCACATGGATGATCTCAGAGGTATCATGCTGTGCCACCAACCTGGAGGTGTAGGTATCCTTGATGAATATGGATACACCTCCTCCTTTTGTGTTTCGGTCAGTGTTCTGTGACCGAAATGTGTGGTACGAGTTGTAGCTTGGTAGTGCTGGGGTGCTCTCTGGAGCCTTGAACCAGGTTTCAGTTACTGCACAGATGTCAACATTCTCCATACTGAGAAGTGCTTTGAGCGTGTGCATTTTGAGATTTAAACTCCTGGTGTTGAGTAGCATAAGCCTCAGTTTTTGTTAATTGTGCTGTTTACACATGTGGGTTTGACTTTTGAGCCTTGCCTAAAAAAGGCACTACGGGGGCAGTATTCGAAAGCCTAGAAGTGAGAGGTGCAAGCCATCTCTTGCGAGGCAACGCAGCTTATCGAGCATGTCATCCCAGGCTGACAGACACTGGATCCCCTTTGAATGACACCAGAAGCTTAGCCAATTGTTGAAACTGATCATTTTGTCTTTATACTGAGGTATCATTCTTGGTGAGGGCAGGATGCTACTCAGGGTCAGGGTCATACCAGCCTGGGCTACATGATCAGAGAGCTCTTCCATGTCTCTTTTCATGTAGTCCAGGGAGATATGTCTCAGGTTATTCACACCAACATGAACAATGACAGAGTCATATTTGTACTTGATCTGGAGTGACCTAAGTGCTTGTGTTATGTGGCGGATTCTGGCTCCCGACAGGCAGCTAAAAGTAACCGTCTGCTTGTCCAGCCTAGTGAGCGGGACATCATTGTGCCTGACTATAGAGTCACCTATTACTAGTGTTTTAGGTATGTTATTTCACCTTAAGGGCTGTGATTGTGCGGCACACTGGTTTTGTGTTTTATGTGTTGTCTGGTTTGTGATGGGAAGTGCAGGTTGTTTGGGTG
Organism: Protopterus annectens; assembly: GCF_019279795.1. Classification (NCBI taxonomy): domain Eukaryota; kingdom Metazoa; phylum Chordata; order Ceratodontiformes; family Protopteridae; genus Protopterus; species Protopterus annectens. The sequence goes on along the minus strand of NC_056748.1, from coordinate 259,905,214 downwards.
TCTGCTTTGGAGGTCTCTGATGCTTTTGCAGGTTTTTATTTAGAGCCTCCGAGTATGATTTTGTGTATTTATGTGTATTTTTTGCCAGTGTTGTTTTAGTAGGTCTGTGTGCAGCTGGAGTTGTGGTGCAAGTGTTAACCTTCTCCTCTTGACTGTCTGTTCCAGTCTTGGTGGAGACAGCTTAGCTTCCATTTTGATTGCATCTCTCACATATGTTAGTGTTTTGTGGTAGGAGGAGAGGGTTGTCTGTGTACATGAGGCAGTTGTAACACTGTCTCAGAATACCCAGATTCACCAGCTGGACTGGAGAGTGCACCTGAAGTTGCCCTTTGGTCATGCCTGAATAGTAGGGTGAGCTGCATAGTCTGTTGGTTGGTGAGGGGTGAATAAAGAGCCTTGCCCTGCTGGGCAATCAGTGTCAGGGTATATTAGTGCTTGCTATTAGGTCTGAGCAAGTGCTGGGCTGCAAGATGCTTTTTGAGTGCTTAGGTTGAGAGTTAGACTATTTTCAAGGGAAAAACTGAAGAGGAGACTTAGTGGAGCTGGGAATAATTTAACCATAGCTAACTGGCACTGCCCGGTGCGATAAACCATGCAAACGTGTTTTTTATAGTAAGGAAATGGAAGAGATAGACATTATCCCAAAAATGGCCAATAAATTACTAACTTCTGGGCTGCAACCACTCTTCCAGGGACAGACAGGTTGCTCAAAGCTCCCCTCTCTCACAGGTGAACAGAGAAACTTCCTTCTATCCAAGTAAGGTATGGGCAACTCAGAAACTAGTATCACAGCCCTGAATTCAGCACTAGCCTGAAAACTGGACTATACTAGCTTAGAATGTGGGAAACAAGGACATTTTTTGTTTTTTTTGTTTTTTTGAAAAGATAAGGCAACAACAATAAAAATACACTTAAAACAGCTTTAAACGACTACAAACTATCAGAAAAGGCTATCACACTTTAGTGTGTAGCCTACAACAGTTAAACAAATTATTTAAACAAAACACAACTTTGTAAAAGTGCAGGCAGTCAAATAAGTACAATATGTGAAAAAAACAAGCTTTTAGATCACAATAAATGCTGGGAAATCTGCATTTAGGCAGAAAACAGTTAAGTACAGCAAGAAAGTACAGAAAAGTGATACTTAATCACTACAAAGTCTCTCTCCTAAGCTAGACGTTGCATGAACTATCTGCTGAGCCACTGATTTTGCTTTGATGTTTTTGCACTATCTGCCTCAGTCACCACAGAGCCAATGAGAGCTAGTTTGCTGGTACAGCATCTAGACTTGGCACATCATTTTAATTTTTGTGGTTTAGTGCAATTGAAATGACTACACCATTTGCATCAACAATCCCAGTGAGGTGCTACCACTGTACCCACTAATAGAGGGCATGCTGAATGTCATGTGGTGTGGGTGGTGTTTGCAGGATAGTATCTGTGCATTTTAACTCCAAATAGGCCTTGATGATGCTTGGCATGGCTGTGCATTAGTTTGCGGTTTTTCTATACCTTCACTGTGTCAATATACTGTACAAGAAGTTACATATAGTGCAACTATCTTTCATGGCTTGTATTGCATTGTTCAAGTTTATGGGTCCAGATATAAATATTGCTACAGCTGGCCATACACCCATTCTACAACACTGTGATACAAGACATGGATGGATCTGTGTTTCCTTCCTCTGCTGAATATAAATACTTTATAGCTGTCATCACCAATGTTTGCAGAAGTACCCATCATCTCCTTTGGAAGAAAATGCACAGCATCTTACCTGCTGTTCTATGATATATGTACTTGTTTTTATTTGCTGTTTGCCATTGTCATTTAGCATCTTCCATAGCATTTATCAGTTATCCCTTAAATATATGACCATCATGAATACATAGCATAGACAAGTGGTCAGCTTTCTGAATGTTTTGTGTGCATAAAGACGGATGGTTTGGGCTTTGTAATCATGCCATTGGCATTGATCACAGGCCACAGATGATACTGTAATCACCCTTCTGGTTGATACATTATTGCGTGTGCTCACATTTGTCCATGTGTCCAGTCTATGACCCTAGTCATATGTTCATAGGTGTGTACTAGGCTAATGGCCCTGGACCCTTTACAAGCCTAGCCCAGAGAGGTGCCCTGCCATCGTGCCACTCAATGTTAGTTCCCAGTGTCTCTATCAAGTAAAGCCATTTGAGTGATCCCCGGGGTGAACTTTCCATTACCCATCTACTCATCAAGATTTCTCTTGAAGAGGGACAATGAGGTGCTCTGCTTAACATGTGTGGGAAGTCTATTCCAGAGCATGGGCAGTCTCTGGGTGAGGAACCTGTCCCTCCAGAATGTTCTTTTGATTGTGGTAATGAGGTTGAGGTCTCTGGAGCATGTGGTGATGAGGGATTCAGATTTCTTTAGACATAGCATTTCTAACAGCTGGGTCAGACATGGCTTTGTAAGTCAAGCAGAGATCACCTCTAAGTAGGCAATATGAGACAGAGAATAGCTGGAGTCTTTTGAGTTTGCCCATGTAGGACATGTGTTTAATGCCTAAGATCCTCTTCATGAGGTACTTCTGTAGCCTATCCAGCTGTTGCAGGTGTCTAGTGAGGTACATGCCAAATGGGGCATTATACTCAATGGTTGGTCTAATTTGGGAAGAGTAGAGAGAGATGATTACCTCTTTCTTCCTGGACTGGTAATGAGATGTGCCACATAGAAGGACTTTCTGACCACAATGGCAATGTGGTGGTCGAAGGAGATGTTGCTGTCAGCCTTTGTCCCCAGATCTATTATAATGGCTTCAGTGTTCACTGGGCTCCTATTGATGTAGTAATTAGTGGGAACTGAGTTTTTACCAAAGGGGATGATGACACATTTTTTGGCATTAAGCTTAAGGCCATGGTTTTGATACCAGTCATTGGTCTCAGTGAGGCCCTTCTGTAGGAAGTCTGCATTACTTCAGGATAATGGCTCCCTGCCTGCAGTCATCTGTGAACTTGATCAGCCAGAACCCTTTGTGTTGGCCTGGACTTCTGAGAAGTAGATGTCGAACAGGAAAGTACCCAGGACCAATCCCTGTGGGTCTCCACTCATGACTGGTCAGCAGTCTAACTTTGAGTCCACTACTTTCACACTGTGTGTTCTATCTGTGAGCCAATTTGCAACCCAGCTAGTGATATAGGGGTTGATGCTTAGTTTGGTGAGTTTATCAATAATTCCTGAGTGAGGAATGGTATCAAAGGCCTTGGCCAGATTGAGGTAGGCTGTATGCACTGCCTTACCTTCATTCACAGCCCTGGTGTCTAACTCAAAGACGTTAACCAGGCTGAGCAGGCATCATCTCCCTTTCACAAAGCCAGGCTGTGTGGGATCTAGAGTTTGAGATTTCCTATATCTTAGTTAATCAGGTCCATGATAATGTGCTCCATAGCTTTACATATTAGACTTGTCAGGCTAATGGTGCAATAATTCCCAGGGTCTGTAGCCGCTCCCGCTTTATGGAGAGGGATGACTGTAACAGTGTGCCATTCAGTAGGGATAAAGCCTGAGGTGAGGCTGTGACTGAACAGGGCACACAGATGTGGTGCCAGTTGGCTTTGTAGTTCATTTAGAACACAGCCAGGGTTATTATCGGGTCCCATGGAAGCTGTATGCTTGGCCTTGGACAATGCAGCTTTAACCTGTGTTGCAGTAATGCTGGGAGCCTGGCATTCTTCCAGTATTGTGATTGGTCTTTTGGGGGGGTAAAGTTGACACTGAATCTGTTGGCCAGTATGTTGGCAATATCTGTTGGTTCAGTATAGGAGGTACCATTGTGCAGTAACTCAGAGCAAATCTAGGTATTGCTGTGGCGGTCCTTGATATAGCTGAATACTGGCTGTCGTGAAAAAGCTCAAAAATGGGATATAGGCCAGGCCTCTTTCTGAGAATCTTAGATTGTGTTTTGTGTGGAGTGAAATAAAACTGCTTTAGCAAGTCAAACAGTACTGGATTATTGTCTTGTTAATCTTATATTATCCCCATCTACTTCACCATGATTGCAAGGAAAGTGTTTATTATTCTGTTTTGTGGAAGCCTGTAACATTGTCAAAAGCTCTTAATAGCACTTGCTTACAGGAGCTGTGTGGCCATTTTGTGCCTTTATTTGAACTGCATATAGCTTGTGTAGGGTCATTCTGAGAGTTAAAGGCAGCTGCTTTCTGATACTTAAGGCTGTCACCATTAGATAAGGATGAAAGGTGCTGTTGATTAGCACAGACGTATCCAACTCATAGACCATTAGCACGCTGCAGTATAATGAATGAGTTCATTGAGATCTTCAGCCAAACAACAGTTTAGATTAGTAGTCTTTAATACTGGTGTTTATAGCAGACGTACAAAGAATACATTTTAATTGACTGATGCTTTTTTTAAACAAACATTTTTGTCAAGTTGCACCTGCCGTTTTAAGAACAGCAAGATACCTGGCTATATTAATAAGATTATTACTTAATAAGCTATTAAATGTAGCATAAAAAGGGGCTGGGAAAATCCCAGTCTGAGAGTATTCCTTCTTTATGGAAGTGGACTTTGTGTTTTGAGTAGCAGCTTTTGAGGAAAATGAAAGAATCAACCACTATATAGATTAAGCTGATAAATGTTCCTACCAAAGGAATCCAGAGCAAAATACCAACATAGACTGTTTGTCAGCATTGTAAGACAGAGGTAAAGATAACTGCTTTATATTTAGTTAAAGCACAAAAACATTGCCTTCTTTGTGTGATCCTGCCTTATTTTTATTTGGTAGATTGTGGTGGACATTTTGGCACCAGTTGTTAATTTTGAAGTCCTGAGACTATGCCTATCACTGTCAATGTGAGTGCAATTCTTCAAACAGAGAAATAAAGATAGTGATAGTGAGAAAGAGAAAGGGGGGGGGGGTCTTATGGTATGATGGGATTTTTTTTTTATCTCTGTGAGGATCTATATGCAATAATGACCATGATAGGATAGTTGCTACAGATCACAGAGCTAGCAGACTAAGGGATAATCATGGTAGGTAAGTAGATGGTTTCCCCAGCAACAGTTCCACAATACAAAAACTAACCTGTAAGGAGGACCGCAAGGTATGTCTTAATGTCTTCAAAAAGTATATGAGCCAGGATCCTCTTAGCCCCTTCAACTGGACATCCATTAAAAGTATTAATTCACTTGGAGAGGACTGATTACTAGGACTATGACCAAATTAAAAAAGCTTTACTTGACACAACTGGACTACCTCAGAGACACGAGTTCAAAAGTTTCATAACTGGTTATTTTCTCACAACAAATTGGTAATGTCACAGTTATGTAACATAAAGCAAATTATTAATTTAGTTTAAATGCAGCTGGTCAATATAACATGAACACATGATAGAAATGATAGAAGATGACATGCTCAAAAAAATTTTTACCTACTGCTTTAAGAAAATGGGTGTGTTAAACTGACCATAAAGATGACATCAAGCCATAACTGCCATTTAAGTTCCTTGCATTCTAATTGGTACTTCCAAGACCCTCCTAACTCTTTGGCATTATTAACTATAATGGAAAAAAATTACAACTTAATGAGTGCTTTTACATAGCATTATTTGAACTTTTGTTTGCAGTGTCTTTGCAATGTTCATAAATCCTACTATTGAGAGTTCTTTCAGTTTTGCATGTGTAAAGGGCACTGCATGAAAGACACTGTAAAGTTAAATCACTACTTAAGTATTACAGTCACAATGTCCTGTAAAAGGAATTGTTATATCATACCCCTTGACTGTATGTAAAATTAGGGGTGCTATAGATAAACCTGCATTGTTGACACAGTCCACATTTTGACATTTTTATTGTGCTCCTGTCTGGCAGGTTGCTGTTTCTTTCTACAATGTTATTAATATGTTTCATTTCCTAAACACAATTTTTGGTCTCTTCCTTCCCCCTTTGGCTTTGTTAATAAGATCTCCTGAAGAATGATGTAAACCTTTTGCTGCCTAAAATGAATGTAATCTACAGAATCAACAGAAAAATTATTAATAAAAGCTATATTAATGCCAATATATTTTGTCGTAGGAATATAAGCAACTAATTCCTCATCACCTAAAGTAGGTCTGAATCTGTTTCCTCTGCTTGCACTTCTGTCCTGATTTCTTCAGTTAAATCATGTGGCTACTTTCTATTCAGGAAGACTTGTTTTACACAATCAAATTCAAACAAAAAAATCTTCTGAATAAACCAATGTAGACAACGTAATCTGCTGTCCTTTTACCAAATGTTTCTTGGAAAAAAGAAATGTAAACGTGTTGGAAAATGTGTTTCCTAAAACAGTTGATTGCAATTATTTTGAAACTATGACTTTACTTTACAGCAGATCTGTACAGTGAATAGCAAAGCTGAAAAAGGTACATGAACTTTCATAAAAATAAATAGTGGAATGATTGAGTGCCTGCCTATTAAATATAATGCCATCCTGGTAGTATAAATCAAGCTGAACTGAAGACACAAACATACTGCTGAAGACATGTTACTTTTCCAAGTGCAATAAATACTAAATGTGCATATCTAGGGGCTTAAAAAGCATGGATAGCAACACTTCTGTGTTGACAAAAATATTCCCCCTTAATAGTATACAAAGTTATTACTAAGATTCAGTTCCATAAAGATTTGTATCAGTCTGATGTCTGTATAAGAATGTCATATACAACAACTGTCTGAATAAACCATTTGATACCAGTAGTATGAGGTACAACAGTGTCTAATATATCTGCTTCATCAGAAAAATTGGGGCCCAGGGAGTCATTGTAAAAAAGCCATGAATCTTTAACAGCATGTTTGCAACTGATATGTTTAACTTTATATCAGCAAAAAGTGGCTAGGGACTGAGTAATCACACCATTTTTCTGACACCATAAGACACAAAGGAAAGTTGTGCAGATCTTTATGAAGTTTAGCAGTGCCAAAGATGGCAGATAAATTATTTGGAATAGATAACTTGAAATTACACCTTGTGATAATAAATCCTTTAAAATAAAATTGATGTTGACATAAATAATATTGATTTCATTTTAAGACATGCTTGTATAAAACTTATTACCAGACAATATTTAATTCATTCTTAGTAAATAATTTAAAAAAATCATTATCATTCCTTTGGTTTTGATAGCTTCTTCAAACTTAAAAGACCTTTCGCCTAGAAATTTTAAACAGATGTGGGGCAACTTAGTGAAGGTGAAGTACTTCTTTTTGGATTTTAAAGTACATATATTTCTAATAACCTCATTCAAAGGTTTCCAAATGTTGATAAGATAATGAAAAAGTGCGCTGAGAAAGTTAGTCCTTCTGAAACAGTTTCTCAAAGTGTCACTTTATTTGCTTTAAAAATCAAAGAAAATTGCAACTTTCTTATATGCAATTTTAATCAGTTAAAGTATGCATGCATAAGGTCAGTTTTCAAATGGAGCAAAAAAAAAACCTTTAGAATAAATTCAAGTGTGTGAGAGAAATAAAAAGGGACTAATCTTAAAATCACCATCTGTAATAATATTAATAGTACGATTTTAAGTGGAATCTGTTTAATGAACCAAAACAAAGTCAATGAAATATTCCATTGGACAAAATCTCCCTTATGGCATTGAAATATTGGTGGTTAAAATGAGGAGTACACTGCTGATTTCCTGCTGACTTGTTCATGTTTTGGTCCTGTTGGCCAAATATGCTAAATATCTTAAACAGAGACATTAAAAATATATATTTGTTTCAAGAAGTATTATCAACTTTAGGTATTACCTCATTACAGCCATTTGCTAATGTAAAATCAGACATTTTTACACATGCCATATTAGTTTGGGGCAAGCATGATTTTCTTCATATTCTATTTTTAGAAAATTTCTAGATACAGAGTCCTTTTCAAACAATGCTATGTACAAACATTCATCACATTGTAAAAAAATTAAAAAAAAAAAGTTTTTTTTTTCAGTATAGACAAAGTCACCATTAGTGAGTTAGGAGTGTCTTGGATGAACCAATAAGAATGCATGGAAACAGCAGTTATAGCTTAATGGACGTAGGCTGCTGGTACTAGCATTTATGTATTGCTTCTCCCATTTTTAATACAATGTGCCCTAAAATAAGTATCTAATGAGAAATGTTTTACTTATATTTTGTCAATGTTTTTAATGCTTGGTAAAATAAGTGTTTCCAGTGGCAATGTGCTCAACAATTTATTTTTATTGGTTGCCATTTATAGGTTCATAGATTTATAGCTAAGTAATAGGCAACTACCCCTTGTGGGCCATTTTATGCCTAGCCAGTTTTCTTTTTGAATTCAGTGAAATGAGATTCAACAAAACAAAGTAGATCCATATATATATATATATATATATATATATATATATATTACTTTTATTTATCATCACATGCAAGCCAGTAGTACATCCTTCCATCTTTATTGTGATAAAAATATGGACTGCATTTGGTACAACAGTTCAGATAATTAGTGTAGATAACATATGCTATGAAATGAGATTACAATCTCTTAGTTTATTTTTTATTACCATGCAAACGAGGCCTCAGTAGAGCCTGTATGACCTTCTAGGCTGACTTTTTTTCTTGCTAACTTGAATTTGACCTACCAAATTCAATCTTTTAAAACATGAATTAACAAGATTTTTCTACAATAAGAAAGCAGGTTAAAAACAGAACATTTCAAGTATGAGTAATCAGCTAATCAAACAGACTCCCAAAGGAAGTAAGTCTATCCCAGTCCCTGAGAAAATGTAAATAAAATCAAATTTGATACTTTTTAAAATTTAATCAAATTATTAAGTTTAATAGCAAGGCGATCAAGGAACCCCTGAAACAGGTATTAGTTTGAGTCTGGTCTTCACAGTTAATAATTTAGAATTTAATAAAATTTGTGTCAGTCACAGACTCCTTAATTTTATTTGTAGATCTTGAATCTGCATACAAAACTTGGACTTTGAAGATATAACACTACTGTTGTATAGTGTCACATTCTTGTTTTGATATAGGATGTTTCAGTTAATTATTATAATTCAGAAGTACTGCATTTGCCTATTACCTAGTTCTTATCTTCTTGATAAATTACTCGTGATGGTATTATAATTAAATAGAAAATAAACGGAGTTAAAATCAAAACACAAGTGAGATAGTATATAGCAGTAATCATTTTGCCAGGCAGTACTCCCATGTCAAGTCTGAAAAAGGAGATGTGTGTGTCTAGTGGGATAACCCAGTTAATACATAAATGAAGCTGAAAAAAAAAATAAAAATAAAAATATCTTACTCTAAAAAAGCCAGAAAATTCTTCATACTTATATTAGTAATAGAATAAAGTTCTGCCTCACTTTGTTTTATAAAAAGCTTCCCTTGTTTTATACACAAAGCTAGCTTTACTCTTTTTTATGAAGTTAATTTTGCTGAACAATAAATATGTTACTGTCTTCTCTCCTTTGCTTCCTGAAATGGTTCATCTTCTTGATCAAAGCCTGACAATAAATAAAACAGCCAAGTGAAATCAATGCATAAAAAAAGCAGGCTCTATAAGTGCGCATGGCTGTAGAACATCTCTTGACAATGTTTCCTTTATCATTGAATATATGGTTTAAGTTGTGTGTCTCATTTCACCCTTCAAACAGTCTCTGATAACTCAGGTATGATTGGTATGCTTGCAATCTTTAATTATGACTGAGTCACTCTGTTGCAGACACATAAAAGCTGACATTATGCACGGCCACTGATCATTAATGAGGAGTCCAAGTCACTGTGCTCCATTCATGCATTGCTGGCTTCTTAAATGCTGTGCATGATAATTAAGGTAAGTGTGAGTTAAAATGCAGCATACACATACTAGTTTGGTTTATTGTATAAACATGTTAGGAAAACTTACTGCCACCATTCTGCAACATCATGAGATTCTGTATTATATTCAGAAGTAATTAGCTCTGGCTTCTGGCGGTAAAGTAGGATGTTGCCTATACAGATGGCTAAATGCCATCTAAATTATAAGCTCTGCCAATACAAAATCAAACATCTTTGCAGCCTGTAATACTATTCTTATTCTGAGTATGGAATATACCCTGCCCTGACTGAGGCAACTGACTGTAAAAACAGGAGGATAGACTGAAAATGGTGGCTGGATACAACTCATAAAATGACAATGGAAGGGACTAGCATCTTGCCATAATATTGAATAAACCATTACTCGGTTTTCAGGTATTAAACTCATCTCAAACAACAGATAATTTATTTAAACAGTTTTCTGCAGCCAGGATGTGTAGGCATAGCAGATTATTTTCCTGGCCTTAGAAAGATGCTCATTGATCTCACTCTCATACCTGCACAGTGTCCCTGGGAGGATGTCATGGTGATGCCACTTAGCTGCAGACTCAACACCTCAAATGTGGAATGCATTCATTAATGTTGTCTGCAATAGAGTTTTGTATAAAAAAAATTGTGATTGGGTCTCTGATCATAACCACCTTAGTATGTGTTTGAGACATGGATGCCAAGAGTATAAATGTTGGTATCCATGTCAAGAACACATAATAAAAGGTTATGATTGATGACCCAGTCATAATTGACTGTAGTGCATGGACCTTTATCTGTTTCATGTACTTACTTACCAGTTGCAAAAAATAGAAAAAAGTAAGTAAGTGTAGTACCTTATAGTGTATCATTGCTTTGAAAGCCAATAAAGCACTTATCATCAGTTAGATACCACCATATTCTCAACTTCTTTGCTTAAACATTTTTGGCAAATAAATAATCAGAAAGACATATTTAACAGTCCACTAGGGAAACATTTATTCAGTTGAAAACTTTTGTTCTCAATGCACTAGGGACTTTTTCAAAACCAACAGATAAAACAGTACTGGCAATTAAATAAATATATCAAACCACATGGCGTGCCTTATTGTATCCCTTGGGAAGTCACACTGACAGTGAACCCATAAGAGTACACTCAGTTGTTCAGGATTTGAAACTTTATGTGGGCAGTGACCTAACTTTCGACCAACATGTGTCTACTATCTTTAGAAAGTTCTTTTATATTTTACAGCTTATAAACAAAGGGATTTTATCTAGGTATGTCATTCTTCCCCTTTACTCAATCTCATTAGACCAATAATTGAGTATAATGCCCTTTTGACATGTATTTGTCCAGAGATATGCAACAACTGCAATGCCAACAGAGATACCTTACTAACAACATACAAGGCATAAACAATATTTCCTACATGGACTGACTCACATCCCTATCACTATACTTAGTATCTTACGAAGTGCTAAGTGGTGATCTGTGTTTGGCACAAAAGGTATCCTCTGACCCAACACTAATGAATTTACTGCACATCAGCAAGTCAAATGGCATTAAAAATAGTCAGTCTAGGTATCTAAACCTCTTCTGCATCAACGTAATGGTTCAGGGGGGTCCAATCATATCTCACAGGGGATACGTGTGCTCTGGAACAGATGTTATATCCACATAAAACAAAGCTCGTCCCTGCTTATATTCAAATGCAACTTAAATCTGTGGATGGGAAAAAGAAAATTTACCCTAGGACTACTCCCAGTACTACTAATGCACAGATGCAGCACCTGAATGCTTTATCCCATGCATGGCTCTCCTCAAATTATCTATGATATGATCCCAATTATTCTCACTAGGGGTAATGTATAATTATTGACTTGGAGTAGTTCAGCACAATCTAATACAAAATCAATTAATTTGAGTTTTCAGCGAAGTGGTCAGGGTGAAATGAAATTCACTGAAATGAGATTCCATGAAACAAAGTAGACTATACACACACACACACACACACACACACACACATATATATATATATATATATATATATATATATATATATATATATATATATATATGTATACACACACACACACACACACACATATATATATATATATATATAAATATCATAACTTCATTTGATCTTCATAATCCACATAACTTCACTAATTCCATACAATTCCTTACCAATATTTTAGATGGATACGTCAAAAGATTCATGAGACATACAAGAGTGGTGAGTGTCAAATTTCTAGTTTTAGAACAGACTGATCATTTTTTTGGTGACTTTGACACTTTCCTGCAGCTAAAAAACTCTATTGACAGTTACTTTTAAATGCTGACATGGTTCCGGGGCTGAATGAGAACTTGAATCTCAAATGTGCATTATGCTGGTTTGCATGAGCTTATTTTGACACACCCCACTCTTTTTGATTAGCTACAATATATACAGCAGTTATTTCTAATTACTCATGGGCTAATTTCTGTTTAGATATGATCTATTGAGCATTGATGTCAACCATTTTTAAACAGTGTGCACTTGTTTTATTACTTATTATGCAATTTTACTTTACAGTATTAGTTCTGATGAAGTTCTGCCAATGTTACAGAATGAAAGCACTTAACAGTTTCACCTCAGTGTTGTTTGTGTTTTTTATTTTTTGATATTTAAGAAGTCATTTTTGCATATAAAGTCTTCTCTTCATATTTAATAGTCTGGTTGTTTTATACACACACATGTATATATATATATATATAGATATATATATATATATATATATATATATATCAATATATACACACACACACACACATATATATATATATATATATATATATATATATATATACATATATATATATATATATATATATATATATATATCAATATATACACACACACATATATATATATATATATATATATATATATATATATATGTATTTATAATTTTATATATATATATATATATATATATATATATATGTATTTATAATTTTATATATATATATATATATATATATATATATATAATTTTATATTTATATATATATATATATATATATATATATATATATTATATATAACATATATAGTATATAACATATAGGGTTTGCACGACAGAAAGAAGTGTGCACCATTTTCAAATGTATCAAATTCTAGACAGTATGCACTCTCAGTAAGTGCAAGTGGAGAAGATGTGGTATTTAAAGGGGAAATACCGGGAATTCCACTTTATTCATTGACGTTTGTCTGGTGCAGGTAAAGGTGTGCTATTTAGAGCACAGTGCTGGGGTGTCCAGGAATCCAAGGTTTTTTTGGACTCCTGGTTAGGGAACATGGTCCACTCCTGTTACAGGAAGACTATACTGGCACTCAACACAAAGTGGAAGCCTGAGATAGTCTGGCAAGGGCTCTTACCATGCAACTGGTATCCCCTGCATTGGTAGACAGTGTTGTCACCACTATGATGACCTCTGTAGGAGAAAGAGGGATACCACTGATCAGTGAATCAAGGATTGCCAGGTGGGGAAAACTCCTGCGATGTATAAGCATGATTTACATGTATTACCTGAAAATACTCAAGCTGGCTATGTTGAACACTGGTATTAATAATGCTTTTTCTTTTCCCTTTTTCCACAGCCGCAGAAGAGTTGGCTTTGAATGTAAGGTCTCATGCTAGGTGACTGGAGCGGATGAGGCAAGCATTTGGTAAGTAAGAATAATTAAGGCTGCAAAAAGAGAGTTTTATATAGTTATAGATGGATTAGTTGCTATATCATACTTTATGATTTTGGAAATGCATCTGTTCAGTACCTTTCAATACTATTTTTATCTGCTGAAAATACAGATTTAAGAATCATTGCTTTGCTCTGGTCAATGTAGGATTCATGGTTGCCTGGCAAGTACTTTATTTAGAAGTCAATAAGTAAATGAGTGTCAGAGTTATGGTAACACAAATGCTATGCAACTATCCATGTCTGTAATAGCAACATTTGAAATATGTTCCTAATTATGGGTCCTTGTACACCCAATATTTTATGATATGTCCAGGTATCCTGCTCTAAAAGGTAGAGAAGTGTGGTCTGAAAAGCAAAGCAACAGTTGCACATTCTCAGGTAACAGTGCCCATGAGTCTATAAGTATAAAATGAAAGAAAGTTTGCATTATGTTGTATTCCAGTGGAAAGGTACAGTGTTACAGTAGGCACTGCTTGTGGGTTGTAATACAACACTCCCCCAAATATAGCAATAATCTGATTACAATACTGTGTTAGCTTTTCATTAATTGAAATATAGTACTGTTATGTAATCATCATTATAGCATTTGAAGTCCAGACCTCCAGCCCTGTGCCTGCAATGGCCTGCTGTCATGTGTAAGCACTGTACATGTAGTCCAAGTAATAGAGGGACTTATTAGCAGTTGTAATTGTTTAAAGTAGACTGTGACAGAAGACAATAAAGTAATTTTTGAAAACTTGTTGTATAATGTGTAACATTGCTAATGTTCTCCTTTTTGTCTTTCACCATCCCATATCTTCTTTTTGTTATTCATATATTACTTATTATTATTCTGATTTATTTATTATTATAATATTTAAACATATTTACTGTATGGCATGTTTTATTATTTATGTTTTGTTTATGTATAATTGTTTATGTTTATGTTAATTTCATTATGCATCATTCTGTTTGCATTAATATTATTTAACATTTTTTATAATGTTTGTTATATTTTTTCTTTCTGTAAAATCTTTGATTAATTTTGTTTCATGTTTTATTTCATTTTGGTTTTCCTTTATGTTATCACTACAGCACAGCAGGGTAGGCTGGTTCCTGGTGATCCACCTATGCTTGCTCCTTCAGCTAAAGCATCAAGACCTAGCACTTCTGGGGTGCCATTTGGTGGCACCCCCCTACTGCCCCTGTCCTAACTGGAACCTCAGGTAGGTCTTCCACAGGGGCCAGGCATGTGGTCCTGTCTGGGAGCAGAGATACAGTTTACTTACATCACCCATGTGAAGTTTCCAGATGTGGTGCTTAGGACTGTGCACCAGACCATGGGCACATGCCCATATCAGATAGAAAACATGCTGTTCATCCTTGTACAGCAGACAGGCTGTAGGCCAAGACTTTGGCCACTGCAATCAGTGGTGCAGTGATGGAACAGTGCTAACAGTCCAATGGGTGAGGACTTGAGTCACACTGTTACCATGCTGATGTCCATTGGACCTTGATTCTCCCTCTCCAACCCAACCAAGGTGTTCACCCTCTTGTGTCCTTTACAGACCCTGTCCTTATCGTGTAGTTCTTGTCTTTCTGCAAATGTTTCCTCACCTTCCCAACTTTCTTGCCCCAGACTTGCCTATGTTCCTTCCCCAACATTCTACTCTCCATTTTAAAAATAAATAAAAAGGGCACCTGTCCCAAACAAAGTACTATCCCATACAAAGCTCTCCATTTCACAGATGTGTCTACTGATACACTTAATTTTGTCCAATTGGCTTCACAACACAATTATGTTGTTGTCATCAATCTCTTTAGAGGTGAAAGTCCAAACACAGCTGAAACTGTGTACATGTGCCTAGATGTTAATCTTGAAAAAATTAATAGCTATGGTTCTTCCCTTCACCCTTCCTGCACATTCTTATCTGCCTTTCATTTTGTTTTCCCCATGCTTGCACCCCATTTTCCCACTTTCCTATCATCCCCTTTTCTTTTCTGTAAAGAATTATTGCTTGAGGTTAAGCAATGTTAAGGAGCAGTAGTATATGGAAATATATGTAAGACTATAGTACACACTTGTAAAATTTATGTTAGTACCCTATTTCAGCCCTGGTACCACTGGACATCTGCAATAGCTCATTTACCCATGAAGCCACATAGTCAGTTAATGAGCAGCTGTATTATAAACAATGAATAGTAATTGTCATATTTTCCCATATTAAGTGCATGTGTGCCATGCTGCTCATCATGCAGCATCACTCAGCAACTTATTAATTCAGTATTATGCAGTTATTATCATTGTTCCTGACCCTGGTATTTATTTTGTTTTGGGGGTGGAGAGAGAGATGAAGTCCTGCTATGGAAAAACTACAGTGGACTGTTATGTTGGGTGGGGGACATAGTTCATTATCTGTTTGGCACAATAAATAATGTTTTGCCCTTGTTAACTCTGTTAATTTTGTAACCACCATTTTTATTTGCTGTACAATGTTGAATTCTTACAGTTTAATCCACTTTTGAGTATTGGCAGCCTTCCTTTACTGCATTATCTGTACAACAATTTTTACTTATGTGATCGTTATATCTGTCATCATTATTTTGTCTTTCAGTAAACAGTATGCCCCCAAGAAGGAGACCACCATTCTCTGAGGTCAAAAATGAGCAATACATATCTAATAATCTGATATAGCTGATGACATCAGCAGTGTCTGTTAAAGACATGAGGACAGCGTGCCATAGGCTGTATAACATCCACCAACAGCTCACACATATATTAGGTTGACTGCAGTGAGATTGGATCCCCTACCTATCTAAGTTTAAAGACTAGAGAGCATGTTACTTAACGCATGTGCCATGGCACAAGACTGACTTTCATGACTGCAGTTGTTCTTATAGTAGATGACATTACCAGGCCCTGTTGGGGGAAAGAGGCTGGAGGACTGATAGACACAGATGTTTGTGCAAGCACAAAAGCAATGCAAAACTATGCCATTGTCCAAGGAGACAGGCAAATGTGGACTTCAAGTTGGCTACAGTGAGATTAGAACCCCTACCTAAGTTTAAAGACTAGACAACCCATTACTTAACACATGTGCGATGGCACAAGTTTGAGTTTTGCAGGACTGCAGTTTATTTTATAGAAGATGACATAAGTTAGCCCTGTGGGGGGCAAGAAGTTGGAGAACTGCTAGACATGGATGTTTGTGCAAGCACAAAAACAAAGCAAAAACCATATCATTTCAAAGGCAGTGTTGGATACACACTCCCATTATTTTTCATAGACACACACACACACACACACACACACACACACACACACACACACACACACACACACACTACTACAGTGAGAACCAAACCCCTAACTTAATACAGAGACTAAAGAACACATTCTTTATTGCAAACACCACTACACATGTCTGAATTTAACACATATGAATGTGAATTTATGGTAGATGACATCATCAAGGTATGTAGTGAGCTTGGAAGTCCTGTATAGGCACATAGGTCCTTAGTGTCATCTGAGGCTAGTACACTAACAGTAGTATACTGTTTAGAAGCCATAGTTGTGTAACAGCACAAGTCTGCTATTGACCATATTTGGATGTTTGTCTTTGGCAGTGCAAGCCTATGAGCACAACTGCATGGCTATGAGGGAGCACACAACATTATATATTACACCTTTGTTTTATGTTAGACATATGTGTTGTAGAATTAAGGAGATCCCATAGTTGTACTGATTGTAACTTAGGTTGGTTGTGAGGAAACACATGGATGTTTAACTGTCTGCACAGGTAGTTATACTGTGCCCTCAGTTTGCAATGTTTCCACATCTGGGAAATATAGAATAGTAAGAACGCAGTTCTATGTATGTGACATAATAGTTAGGATACCTCACAACCTGCTAGAAATCTGCACAACACCATTATTAATACACTAACAAACCTGTAATGTTGATGGAATAATAAGTTTTGCATTAGAATGCATTTTCTGAAGGGTATGATATCCACAAATGAAATGTATGTCATTATTTTCCGACTTAATTCTCAATGATTTAGCAATAATTTTGTATAAAGCAACATTTTATGGAAAACAGATTACAAATATTATGTACAAATATGGACATTCTTCATAAATCTGGACAGTTGAGAGGCATGATAGTTAGGCATAGTGAAGAAGTGGGTATGTATAAATGTCAAAGTTGCAATTTTTGCAAGTATATTACAGAATCTAACAGGTTCAAACTTGAAGACTATACTTACAACTTGAAATATAGGGTTAACTGCAACTCGAAAATGGTGGTCTACCTGGCCCAGTGCACAAGTTGTCTTGCATTTTATGTAGACAAGACGGAGCGCCATCTCTGAGACTGCATTTACGAGCATTCTTACGCAATTAGAAAAAAATAAACATGACAATGCTCTAGCAAAACATATCATTCTTTTTCCCAACCATTCCTTCAAATTCATGGTCATCAACCAGGTTATAGCAAGTGAAAGAGGTGGTCCAACAGGTTTTAAATTAGAGGAATTAGAACTGCTTTGGCAGATTAGACTTAAAGCCTTCAACGCCCCTGGTCTCAATGAAAACTGCTCAATAAGCAGCATTTTGAAAATCAAGAGTTTATGTAGATGACAACTTTGTTTGTACAGGTCTATTGCTAGTAGACTTTTCATCCTGGTAAATGCTTGTGTGTTTACTAATTTTTTAGTTTCTTAGTTTTTTATTCACTTAAGCCTTTTATAATGTCATTACTTTTAAATATGTTTAAACATTTGTGACTTTTTACTGTTTCTTATAGTCAATATTATATAATTACATCTTTGTCTTTAGCTTTTCTGAAGTCAAAGTTGTATTAATTTAATAGGTGTGGTTTTGACAAAATAGTTTTAGTAACAAATGCTAATGCATCACTTTTTGTTGCTGCTATGAATTTGTGGCTGCCTTTTTAAAAAACAGTATGTAGTAGTTCATTGCTTAATTGTTTAATTGCTTTTTGCCTGTTGATTGGGTTCTCCTTGCAACTATGTATATATATAGCAAGCCTTTTTTAGAAGTAATTGTCTGAAGAAGTCTGTGTCATTAAACCAGACAAAAAGCGTTTCATTTTAACAAACTTTAATAAATTTCCTTATATTTTTGGTCGTTTGAAGTACTGTTTTTCCTGCTCTGTTTCATATGTGACATAATAGTTAGGATACCTCACAACCTGCTAGAAATCTGCACAACACCATTATTAATACACTAACAAACCTGTAATGTTGATGGAATAATAAGTTTTGCATTAGAATGCATTTTCTGAAGGGTATGATATCCACAAATGAAATGTATGTCATTATTTTCCGACTTAATTCTCAATGATTTAGCAATAATTTTGTATAAAGCAACATTTTATGGACAACAGATTACAAATATTATGTACAAATATGGACATTCTTCATAAATCTGGACAGCTGAGAGGAATGATAGTTAGGCATAGTGAAGATGCAACGATTATTGCACTAAGTATACATGCATGCACATTTCACTCTTCTACCTGCTTGCACATTGGCAAGCAGTGTGCAAATAAGAGGTGCATTACTAACATCCAGTCTTCCTATTATGTAATGTATATATATTACTGCAGCCCACTCCTCTCAGTAATGCAGGCCATGATTTCACA
Organism: Protopterus annectens; assembly: GCF_019279795.1. Classification (NCBI taxonomy): domain Eukaryota; kingdom Metazoa; phylum Chordata; order Ceratodontiformes; family Protopteridae; genus Protopterus; species Protopterus annectens. The sequence goes on along the minus strand of NC_056748.1, from coordinate 259,885,996 downwards.
ATTTATATGGGCAATATATAATTCTTATTTGAATATTTACTTTTCTGGAGTTTTGCACTTCACACAAACTATTTAAGCATTAGTACAATTATTGTCTGATTGTGATACATTGAGCAAATGTGTACTAAAAATATATAGATTAAAACATTATAGGACACAGAGTCACCATCTGTAAAAAACACAAACTACAGCAAAAACACCTCCAACAATTTAACTTACATCAGGATTTGAACCCTAAACGCCATTATAGATTCATAAAGCAGGATGGCTGCTTTAGTCCTTTTGTCCACAGAAGTTGCTTTCATTCGTTCCTCACACAAACACCTTCATAAATACTGTACACTGCTATCAAACCATGCACTGTATATGATACTAGTACTTCTATGACTTATAGTTGGACACAGTCCAGTTAGTAGACACAACTCCTGTCATAAATATGATTATAACTATATATCTCTCTGTCTTACAATCCTGTTTTTGTGGGTGGGGGAAAAACATATTCACTTTTAGTATACAAAGTAGCCTGAAGTCAGAAACTGCAATGGACTGGAGTCACTTCCTAACTTCTCTCTTGCATGATGTAACATTATCCAGCTGTGACTGGACTGTGTGAGTGCTTCATGCCTGACACATAAAAATTACATATGGTAACATTGTAGCAATACAAGTGTATGTACTCACATGTTAAGTTATCTACAAAAGCACCACTATATATTTGCATACTTTAACAAGGTAAGACATATACAAGAATATGTTATAATAGTGTTCAACACTACAGTCTAGGTTCAGGCCTTACCTTGCAAATGTGTCGGTTGACACAGCATTAGTTCAGGGCTGACTCTGTCTGATGCAAGCAGTACACAGCCAATACATGTATAGATAAGGGTGGTGTAAGTTGCCTGGCATCAATTTTAATATGTGTATGTGAGTAGCAGGAAGGTATTAGACCTTAGGTTGTCAGTGCATGCGCTATGCATTGTCTCTTAGCTAAAGCATGGGCATACTGAGCACGCCTTCATCTACCTACTGGGACAGCAGCTCGGGTTTCCTCCTCAGAGTCCTCCTGTGACTGTGGTGATCTAGGCATTGGTTGAAGATGTGTGTCCATTCTCCTTGCTGATTCTGCTGTAGTTGTTTCTGTAGGATCAGATTGTGCAGCATAGCACAAAGTGTGAATATTTGTGTACATGTGCATGGAGTATATTGCAAGGCTTCACAGGATATATCTAGGAACCAGAACCGTGACTTCAGAATCCCAAACACACACTCTATGATGTTCCTGGTTTGTATGTGTGCCTTATTATGGCATTCTTCCATGAATGTGGGTGCATTTCTGATGGGTGTAATAATCCACAGTTCCAGGGTGTAGCCAGCATCCCCCAGAAAATGGCCCTCTGGGATGTCCCCCCTAGCAAACATCTGGTACAGCTGTGATGTGCACCAGATATGGGAGTTGAGATAACTGCCAGATTATGCATTGATGAACTTTATAAAACATTTGATAATTTTAGGAACGTTACACAAAGAAGTTGCAAAAATTTCAGAAACTTGAATAGAGCAGAATATGAAGCATTGATTGGTTTACAGGAAGATGAAACCATTGTGATACACCCTGCAGACAAAGGGGGCTCTATAGTAATTATGGACAGTGAGCATTACTTTTCTAATATGAAACAGATGCTGAATGATGCAAATGTTTATGTGAATATTGATTACAATGATGTATATAGTATGGTTAATATGGTACATAGCATGACATTTGTTGATTGAATAAATTGATTTGCACTAACCTGGATCTGTCTTTGTTTTGTACTGTCCTTTTGTGGATATTTGGAATGCTCTGGAATTTGCTGGAAAGACTCAGGGTTTCCCAAGGACTGTTACAGGACCTGCAGTAGCTGCCATGTGCTTGGACCTGTTTCTTTTAACAACAGGTTTTGTCACTGTGCCTTCCACAGCTATTCTCATTTGTAAGCATACTTGTGTGCTTTTCTGTAAGCTCGTATATCTGACAAATCTTAATGGTTTTATTCAAAGTTAAGTCACTGTCTCAAAGCAAAATCATTCACACTGCATCATTACGAATACCACACTCAAGTCTGTATTTTATCAACTCATCCCTCAAATCACCAGATCTGCAAGTTTTAGCCTTATTTCTCAAGTCAGTTATATATGCTGCAAATGTTTCACCAAGCTTTTGATCCCTTGTGTAAAATAAGTGCCTTTCCACTGTAATATTTCTTTGGAGGTTACACATTTCTCTAAATTTACATTTTTATCACTCAAGGTCTTCCTGTGTTTTGGCTAGTACAAGTATATGGCAGTCGTCCCCCTCCCCTACAAACACAGCAAGCGCATACACAAATAAATGCTCTCTTTCAGTAGCCTCTGAGCCAGCTAATTTAAGCAAATGAAATTCTTTTGTACATGTGTCTTTGTCAGAAAAAGCAGCCTGTATAAAAAATATCATATTCCTGCTCAAACACTCTCCAATTTTCTACAATATTGTTATCAAATACAAGCAGAGCAGGTCTGCAAAATCCTTCTGCCTTGCCCACAGATTATTTAACACAATGCAAAATGGCCCTTGTAATTTTGTATGGACATGCACACACACACACACCATATACTTGTAATAATATTCAAAGGCACAATAAACTCTTTGAAATGCTGTACTCTGCCAAATATGCTTTGAAATAACTGTACTTTGCAAAACATGCTTTGAAATGACTGTACATAGTGAAATAACTGCACTGTAATACTGCACATACTTGCAAACACTTTGCACACTTTTGATAGTTGGAATAGCTTTGGCTAATATGAAAAAATAGTACATAGTGAAAAAATGCAGTAGTTTTTCTTGTTTTATACATTTTATGTGGTTTGGATATTGTTTCAAATAGTTTCATAATTATTTCGATTATTTATATTAATATGTCACAGTTTCAGACATTTTGTTTAATAATAATTTTGTTTTAAGCATTCTGAGTGCTTCATTTTATATTTGCAGTGATAGAAATCATTTAAGAAAGTTTTAGTACCCGGAATTTGTTTCTGACCTGTTTTGGGAGTCATTTGAGAAGTAGGGATGATCCACTCCTATACATTCCTCCACTTCTAACCATTTGCCTCATGGCTGTGACTCTGGATCCCATTCCAACATCATGTCACTGTTCTTATGTGCATTAAGAAACCATTGGGGCTTGGGTGTTTAAGTACTTTATTGTATACATATACATCAGGACAGATGGCAAGAACATTGAACTTGATTGACTACATACTTGCACACTCTCACTCTGGCTGCTCACTCAAAATGGCACTCTTGCTTGCATGCGCTCATACTGATATGCATGTGCTGGTTCACTGGAAAGCTTCTTAAAGGTATATCACACACTCTGATCTACAGTTATGACATGTGATTGCATTTTCCTTACATAACATATGTAGGAAGTGTCATTCTCTGGTGCATGGGAATGACATAACATTCTCTATGAAGTTGCCTTAGTACAGCAATTACAGGCAAAAATATCCCTTGAAGCAATAACATGATGTAATGCCTTGACATACCAGCATATCTCACAATTGTTGTGACACATCTACTGTGGCACATTTATTCTGTAAAATATCATGTATTTACTGTTGTCAAATGCTTACATGTTCAATATCCATATTCAGTGTGTTTTAACAATGTTGGGCCTTATACTGTAATGCATGAATGGCATCCACCACAGTTATAACGTGTCTGTTTACAGTGGGAGAGGCATTCACCATCCCTTTTATCTCAGAGGGATTGTTTATGATACCTATATCTGACAGTATCCAAAAAACAGCTGTGAGGCAGTTATCCAGTTTTCAGTCACAAAATCAATTCCAAAAAGAAAAAGAAAACTGGAAACACTCTAAAACAACAAATATTTAATCCAAATTCAAGTTTGCAAGTAAACACTTTCACCTTCAAGGCTTCTTCAGATGAAATAAATACTATCAATTAAACAACATAACTTAAGTACATTTTAAAAAGTCACATGACTCTAATTACATCTTCTGATGCAGCATATTCAAATAAGGCTTTAAAGTAAAACTGTCATTAAGACCAGGTGGTACAAACACTCTCATTATTCTTAAAATCCATCTCATCTCTTCATTTTCAGTTAAAAGTTTTATATTCCCACCCTGCAATAGTCAATAAATTACTTTTAAAAATATTAAACGTAAAACTATGTTGATCACCTTTCTCTATAATGTGTTTACTAAGAGCATTTGTGACTACTCTATGTCTAATATCACTGAGATGACAAGCTATACACTCTTTAAATTTCCTGTTTGTCACGTCCACATAAAAACATCATAAATATCAGACTTAGCTAAATATATTAAATTGCTCGTATTGCAATTTTCATATGCATGTAAAACAAACTCTCTACCTGTCATGGGATGTGTAATGGACTTCCCTGTGAACATATGCTTACAGTAAACACAATTCCCACATTTAAATGTACCTTGTTTCACATTTCCTGCCTTAAAGAGTTCCTTGGGTTGCTCCTTATAACATAACATCTGTTTCAAAGTGTTCTTCCTTTTGTACCCAAAAGCTGGTGGATCCCCTACTATTTCCTTTAATGCCAGGATGTCCCTTAAAATTGATCAATATTGCCTAATAATATTCTGTATTGCTTCAGTGTTCCTGTTATAGGTAAGCATACACCTCATTTTATTTGTTTGCGGTCGCCCTCTAACTCTGTCCTGACTCACACTACCAAAATAGGGCTGAAGCCCTCTGCTTAGTCTTTCCTGTTGTATGCTCCTACTAGCTACATGGACTTCAGACTCTGGGTAACCCCAGTTAGATAATGGTTGGATTAGAACTCTTTAAAGTAGTCAAAAGTTCTATCTATACATGTGAGCATTATCTCATCATGCCACAAAAGAGTTACTACTTCATAACATTTAAATAACACAGCTGAAGCACAGTGGCAATTTAATGAAGAAGAAGAGGTGAAAATGGAGAGACAAAGATACATGCCAAGAGGAACAGCAACAATATGTTTTGTGGGACAAGTAGGAACAGCTGTATGGCATGTTACTCTTTTTAAATCATCATTAATCTGTCATGTTTTGTACAACAAAGTGCTTGCCATGGGGACACACAAGGGGTAGGAGAGTGCTATAAATGAGAAAACATAAGGAGGATAAAGCTGGTTTAAATCTTTCCCTGTTGGTGCTGCAATGTTTTGGCAAATGATGTCTCAGTGCACTATTCAAATGGTATGTTAATGAAATGTTTTATATGGAGAGAAATTGACTTTTTACAGACTTTTTGCAGTTAAACACATGAAAGCAATATAAAATGTCATAAGTTAATAAACTGACATACAGATGTAATCAAACCCATGACACTACGCAAAATCATCAGTTTACAAACAAGATTTAGCAAACGACATAGGAACTTCTAATTTATTTCATCCAGCAGCTTAGGAACTGCACAGTGCAGCAGACATATGCAAATTTGTGAAAAAGTAGACAGACAACTGCAGATTACATCAAAATAATCAGCCTTTGCAATAAGAAGTTGAACAGCATTCACTGCCATTCAACATTTAAGTACTATCTCAACCTCTGTGCAAATGCCAAGGACATAAAGTGAAGGCTTTTCCATGGACCATTTCTGGCCATGTGTGTTGTCTATGAATGTATTTTTAGACCAGATTAAATGTGTAAAAATGGGGCAGAAAGGACAGTGGATAAAAACAGAGCTGGCAAGCAAATGGGAAAAAGAGAGGGAAAAAGAATACAGGAATTTGCAGGAGGGTTGTGAGAAATCACCATAGATATCCACTTTGTCACAGCATAAAGGTACAACTGTACACACAATTTCATGACTTTTGTGAGTACAAGTGATGGGTGACAATACCAGAATAATGTTGAATGGTTAATTGGATCAAATCAAGTGTGTCTCGATAACACATATGTGAAGTGGAAAGCTATGTATGGGGCATATATTTTTAGTGTGCGACAGGTGCCCATTTTTATTTTATTTTTTTTGAGGGAGGAAGAGAGCGAGAAAGAGACAGGACTGTTGGGAAAGGTGCTTAAGAATGAGGGGGTCAAGTAGATAGGGTAGGTTGGGAAGTATGTGCAGATATGCAGGACATACAAGACAGACAGGGATGATGCTGGAGACAAAAGGCTGAGAACACCATGACTGGAGATAGGTAGGAGACATCAGAGGGGCATCCACCTCCAGCTTCAGAGCAATGAGGATCTAGCCCTCACCCTCAGAACTGTCAGCACTGTATCCTGCAACAGCTCCCTTGGTCAGTCTGGATGTGGCATTGTTTTTGTAATCCAACACAGGACCTTTTCAACCCTGACAATATGTGCACCAAGGCACTTCTCCATGATATCCTCCAACAGTCCTGTCAGCTCTTGCTGGGTGAAAAAATTGCCACCTCAACTGGTATTGCTCTAGAAGGGTATTACTGCACCAGCAGCCAGGGCAGGGCAACCTGATGCAGTTGGAGCAGGTATGGCAGGGAATGTGGAAGCAACACTGACAAGCTGTGAACCCAAAGTTCTGGGTGTCTGTGTTGCCATCTGTGGAGGTATGGCAGTCTTGCTGCAGTGGTCTGTCTACCTCACTGTGCTGCTGGTCATTTATTTTTCAGTATCAAGGTATGCAAACAGCAGAATGTTAATAAATTATAACCCCCAAAAAAGAAAGATGTGGTGGGGGATATAAAAAAATATGGGTCTATATTAGATACTCGAAGTTACTGAACTTTGAATATGATATGATCGACACAATATCATCGAAGTCCAGTAACATTGACTACCCAATAAAGATATGAAAAAAAGTCAAAAAACAGTACTTGCTTTAAGCAGGGGGGCAAGCCCTCATGAACCCCCCCCCATGTGGGGGCTGCACCCCCCCCACCCCTGCTACTTAAATACTCCAACTCCGAAACCGCACTACAGTGAAGTAAATGGAAATCCCCCATTACGGAGATTTCCGTTTACCTCTTTGATGTTCTGCGGTTTCGCCATTTACGTGTCATCAAAGTCAGATTCGATTGTGAACATTTGCGATTCTAATATAGACCCAAAAAATATAATAAGATGCATGGTATGCCACTTTACAGTATTTTTCAATAAACTTTGTTTGGCAATACATAAAGAATTATGATAATTTACTATTGTACACATTTGGCACATTCATATATGATGGAAATGTATTAATGCCTCATAAAATAAACAAATATCACTGCTATGATATAACAAAGAACAACCTTTATTTCCCTGTGATGGCTAGGATATATGAATTCAAATGCAATAATTGTAATTACCACCTGATATATTATTACTGTTAATAATTTATAAATACTAATCCAGTAATAAAAAGTAATTGCTGGTTCTGGGTATTGAACCCATACAACTTTAATCTGGTGTTCTCTTTACCTAATGTCTGCATTAAAAGTTATTGGGGATGGCATGCATGCTTGATATCAAAGTTGAGGTATGCCTACTCAAGATGCTAGTGATTGAGGGAATGAAAATAAATTTCTGACTTAAATTTGAAACTGAGTCATACTTACCAAATGCCTCTCTGAGGTGAGATAATTTCTACTGGTACACCTCATAGTTTACAGCTACATCTTCTGCAGCTGTACAGTACAAAAAGAATATATATATAATATATATATGTCTTTTTTTACATATGTTTAACATTGTCACTATTGATGTTTGGAGCTTTTCTCCCCGGGCTCTACTGAAAATGGAAATATATCCAGTTAGACTAGCCCGGTCAACAAATGAAAAATAAATATATAAATATATAAAAGCATAAAAGATACCTGGTTTGGCTCGCTAAATCATTAATGCCATTCAGTATATGTTTTCTACTGAGGGGTGTTTGTAGTCCTAAATTTAGCCTTCCTTCAGCTTAGGCAGTCCTGCCTGTGCCTTGTAAGATCACTATAGTGGTGACAACATTGTTCCCTAATATGTGGAATCCCAGTTGCACTGGAGAGAGCCTTGTCTAAGCTATTTCAAGTCTCAGCCTTATACCGAGACCTCGCATAATCCCAGAGTAGCAGCCTACGGCTATAGCACTTCACAAGGAGTACCACAGATATCTTGGGCTCTTCAACACTCTACCTTTGTGATCTAAATTTAGCACCATTCTCTCCCTTGCCAGACATGTCTGCAAAAGTCAAGCTGACAAGATATGTCTGAGATATCATCAAATAAAGATATCAAATGTAAATGACTGTGTGCAAAGCAGCACAGCCTTGCCATCTGCATTTATGTAACTGTAAGCAAATGCATATCTTGATAGATACATTGGCACTAGTTATATCACATAGCAGTAAAGGTGTGAAGCATGGCATTGAGCTTTGCCATGTATGATGATTAACCTACTGATACAGGTTACAATGTTCAACAATGGAATGCTTGATGTTTTGCTTTCAATCTTTGCAGTTTGGAAGGATAAAGAGGATGACTTGTGACTTATTGTGATGTTGGGGCTTACACAGTTTTAAATATTGTTGTGCCAGTTGGAAATTGAATCCATGGGGACAGCATGCACAAATTGAACATTATCTTATTAATTGTCATTGCAATAGGAGAATTTTCTTTTAAGCATGACAATTAGAGATATACTAATTTTAGAATGAATGGAGACAGACTTCAGTGAGGCCTGTAAGTGTGTTATTTTAATTAGTCCTAGGAATGCATTCCTATGTAAAAGTCAATATTTATGTTTGTAAATATATTTCAGATGGGTACAGCTGCATGACCTGTGTAATACAGATCAGGGTATTTTACATACAAAGTTCACATATAACTGTCCTAAACACATGTTTAGGATACGTGATGAATCATGATAATTATAATAGTAGTAGTGTTCCCATCATACCTATGTAAGTTAATTTTATATTAAATATCATCATTGTCAGGTTGAGGAAATAGGACACACATTAGCTTGAGGTTATATATGAAACATTAATGATATATTTTAAATAGAAAAGTTTACTTATGAAAGCATTACTGAAATATCGTGAACAAAAGTAAATAGGTTCCACAAGGCAAAGTAGAAAACACAAACTCCTTTATTCCAATGCAGGGGTAAGCGCTTTCACAGATACAATCTGCGTCATCAGACCAAACACAAAAACACACATTAATTACTCTTAAAAAGATTCAAAACAACCAATCAAAAATGAGGATGAGAATGAGATCATAATTAAAAGTTTGTCATAGTAATTAGAATAGATCCCTGAAAGTCACAAAAAATATGTGTGGTGAATAAAATTACACGTGAATGTAATTATGAATAAGTATAAATACTACTAAAATCTATAGATAAAAATACAAATCTATATACACTAAGAACTTAAGAAATATAAGGACAAATACATATATATATATATATATATATATATATATATATATATATTAATAAAGAAAATACATATATGTAAAAATTAGTGTTTCAAAGCCTTAACCTTAAGAAAAGACTTAAGGGAAACTATTATTTAAACCTGGAGGTGTATCAGCTTGAAACTTCAGGATCCACTTGTGGAACCTATTTGCTTTTGTTCACAATTTTTCCTGTTAGGCTTTTGGTTCTGTTATTCATTCAGAGTTTCTTTGGTTTGACTGTATATTACTGAAACATTTCTTTAGTTTTATAGTCCATATCAAAATGTTGTGAGAAATGGAATTCACACTCCCTTTGTAAAACTGTCTTTTAGCTGGATTCAAGCCCTTAAACAGGAGTACATTTTATTTAAACTAACTACACTTACACCTTATGTCACAGAGAAAGGTATATTATAGATGGGACTTCTCCACTCTGTACTGTCCTGACTACTGATAAAAGTCTACCATTACCTGGTATGTTTATACTACATAACTAAATGTTTAACTTTTTCTCCCTTAGGTAATAAACAATGTTTACATGCTGCAAAGCAGAAAGCAACTTCAAATTAAATTTAAAAAATTACATTTTATAATTAATTGCAATGTGATCTCTAAACAGGACTTGAAAATAAAACATCATGTGCCTTATTTTTCTCAGTTCACATCCATTATATCTTGTGCCTTAGAGAAAGTTACATGAAAGGTGTATTTTCTTCACTGAATACTATTCAGAGTGCTGCCAGCCATACAATGCTGCCAGGCTGGTTTGTGATACATAAGGCTGCCTAAACTACATTTTTCACTTTTTGCTTTATGAAATAAATGTTAATATGACATCTCCAAGCAATGTACAAATTCAGAAGGCAATATTTATCAGAAGCATTCACACAACTTTTTTGGAATAACAACTTAAAGTAACATGAAATTAATCACAGTGTATATTTAGTAATGAGCAGAGCTACTACTGCATTGCACTGATACATTCAGCCTTCTCAAATCTCTGCATCACATAAGTACTACCACATATATCTCACAGTATCAGGACTTTAGCCAATAATGCAGGAATGGGGAAGGATACAGGGAACAGAAGAATACTTTCAATGTTCACACATCACACACAATTAATATTAATGTAATTTCAAATGATTTATCAGTCTTTCACTTTTTGCCACTACTGACCTTACTTGAGTTTCCACATCTACACAGTAATACACCAAAATGAGTATCAAGATTGTGTATGACTTCCCTCAGTAGCATGATCTGTGAACAGATTTCAAATCCTGCATCAGCAGTATGGATTATATAAGCTCAAAACTTTTAAACATCATGCAACAGAAATAGGGGCATGGCAACTTGAATTTCTTCACTCACTACTCTTCAGACTGATGAGGAAAGCACAACAATGATAGTCTTCACTGTGCTATTAATGGCAGTTCAAATAAAATTTGTCAGTTTATACACTAGTCAATGAACTGCCATTCACTCCTATTGTTTGCTGCCAGTCAACAGAGTGCAATGCTAAACAGTGCACAAATAGTAAAGGAATAAAATAAAAAAGATTGAATTAAATACTTTAAATGTACATTTATAATGTGTAACTAACTTTATTACTTTGCAACAGGAACCTGTATGGATTTGAACTCTCAAATAAGGGTAGTAAGAACAATCATTAAAGAGTATTTCCCATATTTGCCACAGACTAAGACATGTATTTGCAAGGTGAATACTCATGTAGATGCACTGATATGTGACATTCTATCGGGACACATTGAAACTGTAACAGAATGCCTGGATAAGTATGATATTGCCAGTGTTAGGATACCTATGTACTCATGCAATATTAAACAAAGATAGCAAACACTGCAGGTGAATCCATCTCTTTCTTTGTAGTGACTTATTCATTTACTATGTTTTCTTCTGAACAATTCTATCCGTGTTGTATTGCATATGTATCTGTGTTAATGCTTAAATTACTCCCTTGTATATGAACATTTCTTATTAAGGGTCAACAACTGTTGTCATTAAAGCCAGTATTTGAATGTCTGTAATGTTTCTCCCCTAAAGCAATCAATGTACTTCAGACTTTTTGGTAAGTCTCTTCTCCTTGACACACCCTCAATAAGTGTACAACAATGAGGAGAGACTGTGAAACACTGATTATTAATGCAGTCAGAGTAATAGGCACCTTCAATCAATTAAGATTTAACCTTGCAGTGCTAGTACATGTACCTGTAATCATGTAGCTCCTTATACCATGTTTACATTCCCTACCACTGCATATTGTGGTACTCAGGAATGCTAATGATTTAACACCTCAAATGTGTACTCATAGTGCTGACTCTGCACTATGTAAAGGTATTTCTGCAGCTAAAGAGCTTGTATCATAGCATAGATACTTTCTGAATTCAGAGAGTTTGATACTGCTACATAAAAAACTACCTTTGGAGAATTATTTACTTTCTACATTGTTTTATTGTCAAGGTATGTTTCATTCTCAACATAACACTTTTAGAGTAACATTAAATGGTGACTTGCCTAGTCCCTCAAACTCATTTTTTTATTTTAATGTTTTTTTCTGTATCCCTTTCTTTTGGCATAGCAGTTTCTGCATTGAAAGTGTATTTCAGTGTGACACTTGACCTATATTTTTTAGTTTGTACTTAAGTGATGTCTGCACAGTTATTGCAGATGAGAGTATTATATGTTGCAGCAAGGTCTGGCATTTTAACTGTGTTAGCAGAAACAAAAATGCATAACATTTGTGGAATTTCTGACTACCTGCACAGCATTGGAGATGGCACTTACAAAAATTGTCTTAAATTTCTAATGTTAGAGTGTGAATTGCTATTGTTAACACTATGATGCACTACACAGTTAATCATGTGTTATCTACATTACAGAACTGTTATAGATTGTTGTTGATATTTGAGTTAGATTTCCTTGCTGGGAACTGTGCTAACTAATGTGTTGTCATAGGGAGCATTACGTTTTAAATTGCTCTGTGCATGATGGATGCATACATTCACGTATAATTGAAATCACAGCCATCCTGTGTATTAAATACTTAAGTATGTGCCTGATTTCTGTTTCATCTCATACAGGGGGTATGGCACCCATGAAGAAATCTCTATCCCTGCAAGCCACAATACACTGATGCAAAAAATGAGGTCATTATCCAGGTCTTACACTACCATAGAACTTATCTGTTAGGCAGAAGGAGAGGTGACCAATCTGCCAGAGATAGGATATGGCAGCAGGTGGTTGAAGACATCAATGCTTTTGGAGGGTATTTAAGTACTTACTGCCAGATATGACACGAGGCAAGTGATATGGCAACCTCTACCCACTGTAGCATGCCAATTGCCTGCAAACAGTTGTCTACAAGAGGAGATCCTGCTATTAAACCACCACTTAGTGAAACAGAAGAGATCCTGTCCACTGTCCAGATACCTTCCCTGAGGGTTCACACAGACTCCTTGAAGTTGGTGCTGATGTAGATGATAGACCAAGAGTGTTTCAACCAGATCTTCCAGTCATTTAAAATACAAGTGTCATTGTTATATTTTTATATGTATATATCTCAGATGTCTTTAAATATATATATATATATATATATATATATATATATATATATATATATATATATATATATATGGGTCCACTACGTAAACTCAAAATACTGAAATACCGAAATTCAGTGTTTCCAGTCCACAACAACAAATTAACAAAATCTCACATTTTCAGTGTCCCAAAACATCATAATCCCAAGAATGGTATATAAATAGAGAGTATGCATTTCAAAGACTGTATGTTGCACTTACAAAACATGGCTTCCTCAAGTTATCCCCCAGCAAGAATAAAGGGTACTATATTCCAAACTAAAGTATAACAGAAACTAAAGCAGGTCCTAATTATAGATGGATACATATTCTACCTCGAAAAACATCAACATCCAAAAAAGTACTGGTGCTGCAAATGGAAGGCAGCGTTAAAGTGTAAAAGTAGGTTAATAACCTTAACCGTACCTTCCGGTGCAGAGTTGTTAAAGTCTGCCTGTCACAATCATACTGGTGACCCCTCCAAACAGAAGAGGTATGCCCTATGTTGTGAGTTGAAGCACAGAGCAGCAGTTTCTCAGGACCCATCTTGTCTGTTAGTCGAGGACACATTAGCATCTATATGTTTGCATGTCATTCCTGATTTTCCAAATAGGCATGCCCAACTGCAACAGGTGGGACTGGTCAGGAAAAAACATAGTGCAAATAAAAGTAATCCAGATATCACATTGCAAACACTTAACAGAGAAAACTATCCCTTAAAAACAAGACTGTCCATACCGAAAAGTGTGTCAGATGATACTTGTGAAAATAGTGTGATAGTATTCACGGCTCAGAGTAATTTACAGGACCTAAGCACAGCCACGATATGGCTAATGAACAGCACCTTTTTTTATAAGGGTATTATATGCAGTCAATTGTACAGTATACATGGTCTCATAAAATGTGGAGGGTATAGTAAATCTGTACCACTACTTTACTGTCTAATGATTAAAAGGTCTTTAAAGGCATATAATCAAATGTGGCATTGTATATTCCATCTAATGTTGGACTATGGGTTAACCACCAATTTACAATATGTGTTATGTGATTTTGAGGTTGCTGCTATAAAAAGTATTCGGAGGAACCTTGCAGGAGTGACCTCAAAGGGCTGCCTTTTCCACTTTGGTAGGAACATATGGAGGAAGGTTCAGCAATTCGGTATATCCTCCCTATACAACAGCAACATGAGTTTTCAGCTGACTATGAAGTCCTTAATTGCCTTAGCGTTCCTTCCAGAGGAAGTGGTTTTGGAAGCATTTCAGACTTTGAAGGAGTCGTTTCCAGCAGAGGGTAGGGATTTAATACAGTACTTAGCTGACTGGTATGTATTAGGCAAATGGAGGAAGTTTGCTACACATACTACAGCATATCGTAGATTTCCCCCTTTATTCCCTGTGAAATTTTGGAATGTGTGTGACCTTAATTCAGTATTCTTACCTCGCACACAGAACTCGGTTGAGCCGTGGCATCGGTGTTTGAAGTGCATGCTAGTTACCAGAGCAATGGACCTATCTGCGTTGATGTCCACATTAACAAGAGAGCAGGATAGGGTAGATGAAATCAGGGGCACTTTATCCAGTGGGTGTCTGCAGTCACCTAAACAGAGGTGGATTCTATGATGGCACAACCAGTTTCAGCACATTTTGCAGAACATGAAGGAATACACTACACCTGCTTTTCTACAGGCAATTGCTAGAGTTCTACAATTTTGAGGTATACAGTGACTAGTGCTGTTCTGAAGCAGGCTATGTGGATAGGTTTATCTATGGTGTACCAAGTGTTTGCACTATTTTGTTTTGGAGTGAAAACATATGCTGGATGGAATGGTTGTATTAAGTGAAAGGTGGATTTTCTACAGATGTACACTGCAAGGTGGAGGGTTCTCAACACACAATTGCACAACAGTGGAGATAATATAAATGTAACACTTGCATAAAGGGGGTAAAAAAAGGGGGACACCATAGATTTGGTAGGTGCACACCATAGATTCAGTATTGTGAACATTCAATATTTTGACATTCGATATTCTAATATTTCATTAATTCAGTGTTGTGGACCCGAAATACTGACTTTCTGTATTTCAGTATTTCGAGTTTACATAGTAGATATACATATATATATATATATATATATATATATATATATATATATATATATATATATACACATATATATACATATATATACACACACACACACACACACACACATATATATATATCTATATATATATATATATATATATATATATATATATATATATATATATATATATGGGCCCTAGTCAGCTTATCTAAAGTACAGTTCATCAAACCATACTTTCGCAGACCCACTTTACCAAAAGTGCATTTTATCGAAAATGTACTTTCAATAAAGAAAAATAAAAAAAAAATAAAAACATGATATTTGCATGTAACGTTAGTTGTACATCAACATGTAGTGTTGATGTACAATGAAGCCAACTATTGCCGAGTTTGTGCTACAGTGGGGATGATGGAATATTCCCTTTTCCCCACTGTAGTGCGATATTGGGGTCTATATTAGAACACAGAACTTTCAAAATTTTGAGTGTTCTAATATCGAGCCCTATGAATTGAAAATTTAAAACATTGAACATACAGAACAGCTAATTTTTTCCTAGGGAAAAAAATTGCTGTTCCAAAACACATACACATAACACAAGCACACCAAACAAACAGCAATCCACACACATACACCTAAACTCTTATACCTAACCCTACACTAAACTATACATACACCACTAACTATCCACTTACCTTAACCCAAACCCTAACCCTAAAGTCTGTCACTATTGTGCAGTCACCTCATTCATGCCCTAGCCCTAACCCTAACTCACCTACCCCGGCCTAACCCTCATGTCCACACAATCTCACATTTACCTGACCCGCGCCCTAACCCGCCCTAACCCTCACGTCCACACAATCGCACCTGAACCTGACCCATAACTTTCCACCACAGCACTGAAAATACCGAAGCAACAGAAATGGACAACCAAATTCTTTCCCTAAGAAAAAATTTGGTTTTCTGTTTCTTCGATATTTTCAGCGTTCGCTGAAAACAAGTCAATATTAGAATACTTGAAATTTTGAATGTTCGTTGTTCTAATAATGACCCTGATCTTGGAGTGAGAATATTAACATAGGGGGTATGAGGGGCACATCCCCCCACATGGGGGAGTGCAGGGGGGCTTGCACCTCTGCATAATATTGTTTAGTGTATTTTTTTTTCTTTAGCGAAAGTGCATTTTCGATATAATGCACTTTCGCTAAAGTGAGTCCACTTCAAGCCAGAGTAGTGGAAGTAGCGCGCAACTCCTGGCAGAGGTGAATATCATGGTCATAGGTGACAATACTAAACTTACTACTCTACCTTACATGGCTCACACTTGTCTGAGATGCCAGGATGTAGTGCTAGCACAGTGCTTTATTGTGTACATGGTGATACACACACACACACAGTGTGTGTGTTACTTTGAAATTTTTGTGAAATAAATATTGTGTTTCCTTAGACTACTGCCAACAGAATCCTGTACAATAAAAGTAGCTGTGGAATTATATGCAATAAATACTGTGTCTCTTTAGTTTAGTAAATGTCTGTTGATATGTAAAACAGTAAAGTTTATGTAGTAGGAATGTCAAAATGTAGTAATGCAAACTGTTGCATATGTTAGATATTTATACATAGAGCCTGGAGTAACGTAATTTTGTTCAGTTGCACTTATGGAATCTGAATGACAATAAAGTTTACTTTTACTTTTGACTTTGATAATGAAAAAAAAATCACTTGCCCATACCACCTCACACATATGCAAGCAATCTAAACATTACTGCTAAATACTATACATCAGTTTTACTTGCCTTGAACACTGTATGCTCAGATACATGTGTTTCGTACTTGCACACACACTAACTTCTTGATGTCAGCCTTGCCCTCCTACCACCCCTCCCCCACCCTATGTAACTGTCTTTGTGACTTAGGGTTTCGTAGATGTCTGATGTAGATAGTGGACAGCTAATGCTTGCATTTATTGATATGCATTGTAGAAGAAACATTTTTGATTACTTGTTCATACTCATTTGTGAATGATTGCTTCTGCAATTGTTAACCTCATTGTGTTTCAATTAGTAATGTGAATAAAACAGTGGAAGCATTAGGTACTTCAGTATTGCTTCTTGATATAGTTGTGCAAATAACTGGCATAGTTGACCAGTTCCATGTTTTATAAATGTTGGTCAACTGGAATGCTTGTTACACAGTACTGGTTCTAATATGTAACTGTATATTGAACAAATCTGAC
Organism: Protopterus annectens; assembly: GCF_019279795.1. Classification (NCBI taxonomy): domain Eukaryota; kingdom Metazoa; phylum Chordata; order Ceratodontiformes; family Protopteridae; genus Protopterus; species Protopterus annectens. The sequence continues at coordinate 259,868,656 of NC_056748.1, read as the reverse complement.
ATAGGAGATATTACTAACATAACTGTGCACCTGAGACAAATGCCCTGCTTATGGCAAATACATATTTCCATATGAGACTAATCAGTTATTTAACTTTTTTCTTTACAGTTTTCACACTTACCTTGTCATTATTGCAGGCATAAAAATTGTGTTCTTGGGGGTTGTCCCTGCCTAATACTATCAGAACACATTACATGGTTAAGTAAAGATTTTGGAGCTGACAGGTATCATTTTTCCTGTTTGTATATGTGTGGGATCTTAGGCTTAGGTAGTGATTGTGTGTGCTATCCTTTGCCTCCAAGCCACAGCCATGGCATACTGTGCACATCTCCATCTGCTAGCAGCACCTGCAACTGGTTATTCTCCCTTAGACTCCTCACCTGTACCTGCTGCTCGTAGCTCTGCCTTTGGTTCTTGAATCTTGGTCCTGCCCCTTTTTGTCCTTGTTGAAGCTGTTTCCTGAGAATTATATTATTATATAACATGGCACAGGCTCCAAGTATTTTGGCAGAGGTTTTCTGGGTCATATTGCAGTGTATCTTTTGATACAGCTAAACATGAGAACCTTTTCTTTTCAGCAATCCACCAGGTGGGGCTATTATTTCCTTGTATGTAAAATCTATGATTTTCAACACATCAGGGAAGTGTGCTACCTCATAACATTCTTGCACGGTTCTTGCTGTCTCCTGTGGGGCACATGGGAAACAGGTCTGATATAGTAGCATTGTGTTTAAAAACTGATGTATTCTTGACGTTGATCCAAGTGACACCCCTAATATATCTCCTGTGGATCTCTGGAAAGTACTTGTAGCTACTCTACGTAATGTTAAATATACCTTTGTTTCCACTGTGATAGGTTCTCCACGATTTCTCTGTGGTCTAAGGTGGGGGCAGCGGAGATTGCAGATTCCCTCCAATGCTTCCCTGTCCATGTTATATCTCATAGCACTTTCTGTGCCATGCAGTCCATGATATGTCAAATGGAATCTAAACTCCCTTCTTCTTGCCTGAGGCCTGGCAGCAGCAGCTATTTATCTATATAGCTATTTAAAGCCTGTTGTACATACAGCATAATGATGGCAGCAGCAACCCCTAACATGATTTGTATCTATTATGCTTGTGCTGTATTCCAAAGAGTTTTGGTGTATAGGGCAAAATCCTAAACTAAATGTAAAGGATTGCTTTATAGCTTCCTGAATAGCTCCATCATATTGAATTGGTTAATTAGCATGTACATTTGCTCTTTATGTTGTCATTAGCATAGTCTGCCATTTATCTTTGTTTGGTGGCTCTACTCGATGGGTAGATCCATTTAATGAATACTAAATAGCTACCAACACAATAGCTATACTTCATGTAGCTCTTAATGAATTCAGACCTTTGTCTCCAATCTTTGTAATACCGTCCCTGCACAAATAAAATTGACTAAAAAACTTTTCAAGCTTTAAATATTTTTTTGTTGATAAAACCAAAAGAAGCAAACTAGGCTGATGCAGAGTCACAAGTGTAAATGAAAAGGCAAAATCCTCAGGTTAAAGTCCAACTTTAAATGAAGAGTCACAAGTGTGAATGAAAAGGCAAAATCCTCAGGTTAAAATCCAACTTTAATTCCACTGCAGGTCAGATAAGCGCTTTCACTCATTCATTTGAGCTTCATCAGATCATGTAACAAAGACCTTCAAATACATAGGCTACATTTATACAGTTAAAACATCTCCAATTGGCCTATCAAGAGCTGCTTCTTGTTTACGTATTCATGAGTCAATCTAAGCTTAAAAATATATGCACATATAAACATGCTGAAATGTATAAAATGACAAAGTAGATATAAAAAATACATATAAAAACTCTCCATGAACACTCAAGATGCTCTAATAAATATGTATATATAAATATATATGTCAAAAGAAATATATTTCAAGGGATAAAAACATATATATTTCATCATTTATTATAAAATCTACAGACATTCCTCCATTTGTTTAACATAGGTTTAATAGAGGCTCTCTCATTGAGACCTAAACCCCTATCTGCTTCTCAATCTAACTATCCACATACTCTCCTTGCTCTCAGTATGGTTCCTGATGTCACCTCCTCGTATACTGGGTTTAATGTTCTCAAGAGCTCTAAATAAAAAAATAATGTTCAGGACCTGCTTGGGCTACGTGCTTAGCTAAGGCATTGTGAGGTGAAGCCTTCCTAATGTGGTAAAGATGTTCTCTTATCCTGTCTTTAAATCGACGATTGGTTTTGCCAACATAAAATGCATCACATATTTGGCACACTGCCAAATAAACTATATGAGTAGTATCACAGGTAGCTACAGCACGTATGCTGAAGTTAGTGTGCATATCAGGATGTTCAAAAAATGGGCTGGGGTCAAGAGAATTACAATAATTACAGCGTCCACATGGTTTTGTGTGTTCAAGAGGCATTGACCGTTCATCCCTTTTTGAATAGCATAGCATTCTACTTAAATTAAATTTATTCCTATATAAAAAAGAGGGTTTAGTCCCCACAAGTTTGCCAATGGTGTCATCAGTACAGAGAATAGGCCAGTGTTTCGTAATAATATTCTTGATTGCTGGACAATCAGTACTATATGGTAAAGAAACCCTTACGTGAGTTGATCTATCATCTCTATCATTGTCTATTGTAATGGATCCACCAGTAATAGCTGGTCCAAAATAAGGGGCTGCTCTGTTCAGTCTAAGTTTATCGACATCCGAGAGGTTGGACTCAATCTCTTGTGAGCTATAGCCCCGTTCTTCTAGCCTTATCTTGAGGTCACTCACTTCCATTAGGAAGCCTTCTTCTGTGGCATTTAGCCTAGAGGTTCTCATCCCCTGGCCTCTAATGATATTTTTAAAAATATGCTGTGGGTGCATACTATCACGCTGTAATAGAGTATTGAAATAGCAAGGTTTCCTATAGACACCTGTATTGATCAAACCACATGCTAATTTTTCTATATACAAGTCAAGAAATTCTGTCTTCTCTCTAGAGTGATTCATACTGAAGGTTAAATAGCCAGTGAGGTTGTTCAATGTAGTATGGAACACAAACAAATCATCAACACTGCCTCTCCATAAAACAAAAACATCATCCACGAAACGTCTATAAAAAGTTACATATTGTTTAAACATTTCTAAATTAAAGAGACTCTCAAATTCCCAAAATGCCAAAAACATGTTTGCATAGCTGTTGGCACAAGGTGTGCCCATGGCTACGCCACCTCGCTGTTGGTAGAACTTGTTGTCATAGGTGAAAAGATTGTTATTCAAAATGAGTTCAAGGAAATGTACAATGAGGTCTACTTTAACTGATGTATATTCGCTATGTAGATACTCAGTGATATAAATCAGGCCTATGTTATTTGGTAACACAGTAAACAAGGACTTGATGTCAAACGTTACAAAAATCAAGTTATCAACGTCACAAATGCCACCTAAACAGTCATACAAATCTGTTAAAAACTGTTTGGAATCTTTCAGTACAACTTTGTTCTTATTCAATATAGGTCGCAAATGTTTCTCAACATAGACAGAAAGGTTTTCAGTGATCCAACCCTGACCAGACACTATGGGTCTCATTGGTGGGTCAATGGAGTCTTTGTGAATTTTAGGTAACCCATGTATTGTTGGTACAAGTGGATTCTTAACAAAGAGATAGTCAAACAATTCTTGATCCAAGATATCACCTTTCAACATATCTAATAACATATTGTTTACGTGACTAATAGTGGCTTGCACTATTTGTTCATTAACTTGTAAATAGAAATCATCTTCCAAAAGTTTAATCATAGCATCATGATATTTGCTAGTGTCCATCACTACTATCCCACCACCTTTATCAGCTGGTTTGATGGTTATGGACTGTAATGACTGGAGTTTAAGTAAGCTAGTCTTCTCCCTCTAGTCAAATTACCATTCTTCCTATATTTCTTTAGAGAAAATATTCATACAAATCATCCTCAGTTAGTTTCAAATATGCCTCAACTAACGGATGATTAGGTGGGACAAAGTTGCTAAGCTTCTTAAACTTTGGTGGTCTAGTAACGTTATTGTCTGTCAATTCACTATCAGTTTTATCATGAAATAGCAGTTTAAGCATAAGGTTTCGACAGAAAAGTCTCATGTCTACTACAGTGTCCGTAAAGTTACTGTGTGCACTTGGTATAAAGTTTAGGCCTTTACTTAATAATTTCTCATCACATTCAGTCAACAAATATCCTGAGATGTTATGTACCATAGAATCTGCTGGTATCAAAATTTCAGCTGTATCTAATTTACTTTGTTCTTCCACATCTTCTTTATTGTCTGATGTGGTACATACTCTTCTGATAATTTGCGTTTCTGTCTCCCCCTGCTCATTGAGCATCCCCTTGTTATATTCTTGTCCTTTCGGACTGGGAGGGGAAAAGGGAGCTCACTTACTACTCCTGTAGTGATGGTAGTATGTACTTTGTGAGGTAACTTAGATCTCACTATGCCATCATCTACTGACAACCTCTTATTAATCGGTCCCTTCACAACATGTACTGCAGGATATAAGTTAGTTCTGTCTGCAATATTATTCCCAGTGATAGGCTGACTAACTTCTTTAGTATTTGTATTAATAGAGCTAGATCCACTCTCACTATGTAAAATAGTAATTACATCATCAGTATCATTGGAAGTAGTAGTGTTATTAATGTTAGCTATATTTTGTACACTATTACTAGGCGATACATTGTTATGTACACAGTTGGTAATATCTACAGCTTCACAAGCATTATTGACAACATTAACATTTTCAGAACCAGTACTAGGTTCGGAACTCAGTTGTCTAACACTAGTAGAGTCATTAGGTTTAATGGTAGCACTATAATGTCCATGTTTAGGCCAAATGAAGACTTGTCCTAAATTAAAATCTCTATGATCTCTAATTATCTTGCTTCTCTTCTGTTGGAGAAGTTTCCGCTCTAAGGCTGATATTCCATCCAACAGGCTTTCAAATAGTGGTTCTATTACAGTACTTGGGAAACAAGAAAAAATTCTCTTCTGTTGTTTCTTAATGTTATTAGTGAGTGTTTCCTCTTCAGAGGCAAAAAATTCAATAAGTAACTCCATGTACTGTTTGCTTACCTCCAAGTTCAGGCGCTGCCACCTTGAAAGCAACTCTGGATAATGTTCCCCCTGATTGGGCATATTTAATATACGTAATCCTCTCGGTACAATTTTTGTGTCCAAGCAATAACGAAAATGCAAACGCTGTGTTTGCAAGCGTTTCAAATGTGCAAAGTCTTTCTCTAGACCATCTAACAGGCGTTGTAGCTCATCCAAGTCGGGTGTCGCCGTATCCGCGTCATCAAAGCGCTCCAAAGCACAGAATTGCCAGGAAGTAACTGTTGAACAGACAAGATTCTGTTCAAACCTCTTCTGTAGATGAGCGACTGAGCCCAGGTCTACACCTCAGGGCTCGTAGTCTAGCTCAATATCTACAGTTTCACTCTGATTCTGCATAATAGGAAAAAATTAGTGCAAAGGCACAGTAACAGATAGAATAGCCAAATATGGCTGTATGCAGGGTAAAAATATAAGCAAAAGTTGTGCGCGAAGCAAACGCTATTCCCTGGTAGTAGACTCTGCTCCAAAGTCAGCGAGAAAAAATGAAGCTAATAAAACAGGAACAAACCACTCTCTGACAAACAGGATAAATGCCCAGTGCTCCAGATAAACTTGAATAATGTTAATAAAACCAAAAGGAGCAACTAGGCTGATGCAGAGTCACAAGTGTAAATGAAAAGGCAAAATCCTCAGGTTAAAGTCCAACTTTAAATGAAGAGTCACAAGTGTGAATGAAAAGGCAAAATCCTCAGGTTAAAATCCAACTTTAATTCCACTGCAGGTCAGATAAGCGCTTTCACTCATTCATTTGAGCTTCATCAGATCATGTAACAAAGACCTTCAAGTACATAGGCTACATTTATACAGTTAAAACATCTCCTATTGGCCTATCAAGAGCTGCTTCTTGTTTACGTATTCATGAGTCAATCTAAGCTTAAAAATATATGCACATATAAACATGCTGAAATGTATAAAATGACAAAGTAGATATAAAAATACATATAAAAACTCTCCATGAACACTCAAGATGCTCTAATAAATATGTATATATAAATATATATGTCAAAAGAAATATATTTCAAGGGATAAAAACATATATATTTCATCATTTATTATAAAATCTACAAACATTCCTCCGTTTGTTTAACATAGGTTTAATAGAGGCTCTCTCATTGAGACCTAAACCCCTATCTGCTCTCAATCTAACTATCCACATATTCTCCTTGCTCTCAGTATGGTTCCTGATGTCACCTCCTCGTATACTGGGTTTAATGTTCTCAAGAGCTCTAAATAAAAAATAATGTTCAGGACCTGATTGGGCTACGTGCTTAAGGCATTGTGAGGTGAAGCCTTCCTAATGTGGTAAATATGCTCTCTTATCCTGTCTTTAAATTGACGATTGGTTTTGCCAACATAAAATGCATCACATATTTGGCACACTGCCAAATAAACTATATGAGTAGTATCACAGGTAGCTACAGCACGTATGCTGAAGTTAGTGTGCATATCAGGATGTTCAAAAAATGGGCTGGGGTCAAGAGAATTACAATAATTACAGCGTCCACATGGTTTTGTGTGTTCAAGAGGCATTGACCGTTCATCCCTTTTTGAATAGCATAGCATTCTCCTTAAATTCAATTTATTCCTATATAAAATATATTTTTTAACAATATTTTAACCAAACATGGTCATGCCCATTATCATCATCAGGTTAAGACTGCTCATGTGATTAGCATATGATTCTTTCCTACTCATCTTTTCATTGGCTTCCTAAGCTGAAACACTGCACTATTTTGTATTGTACACACTTTAATTGTATGCAATGTTTTTGCATTGCACTGTACGTGTCTTCATTTTTCTCAATGCACTTCTCTAAAAAGTGCTTTATTCTCTTTATTTCTTCTTTTCCTTTGTATGCATCTACATACTTTTTCTCCATATACCTAGCCAGCATATCCACAACTACTAAAATACAGGCACCTTAAAATTAGATAATTTGCCACCAGGAAAGCAGGTCATGATAACCTGAGACATACTTATTCTATAAAATAGGTTCTGCACCTCTCAGTATGGAATTACCAATTATTAACCTTGCTGAAAGAAAAGGCACAAAATGGAAAAAGTATGCTTCTGTGAGTTACTGTTATTTTTTTATCTTTGTTTTTATTAGTTTGACTTCATGATTTTTTATATGTTTGGCCAGAATCCGGGACATCGATTTTCCATTTTGTTCTGAGAGAAATAGCAACAGACACCAACTTTGAATTGACCAATATTGTGTAAACATGGAGATTTTTAAGGGATTTTATATTTTAGGCTAGACAATTTGTTCTCCACAACCTGTATTTCATATCATATTTACTACTTAAGATACTGTCAACTTGCTTTAATGACTGATCTGTATATATAATCTGTTTTAGTTTTGAATATTATACTGATGCACTCACTGGTATATTAAGAGTAGCTTGGGCCCTGGGTAGTTTTCAAGCCAAGGATTTTCCACCTCCACTGTTTTTTGAGAGGCAGTCATGCAGGAATGCACATGTTCTTTTGGATTCATCTTCCTGATTTAAGTCCATTTAAACTGATCTCATTATAGTCCAGACAGTATCCATATGACCTGCTGCCACTGTAATTCAAAACATCCATACCCTTCAGTTACATCCATTTGGTTTTGCACACATTAGATGTTTGATTGAGATTAATAAATGTCCACAGTAAAGTAGTCCAACCTCTTTATGTAAATGCAAACTAGTCCTGCAATGCCAGACTAATTATCTTTTAAGTCGATCATAGTAGTGTAAGATATTCTTATCAACAAACATTCACCATGTTCAGCAGTCATAGCCCCATTGTAGACTGTGTACACCTCAGATGTCTTTGGTGAAAATAATAATTATGGACATGATAATGTATTCAGTATTTTTGTAAACAAACACATAGGTTCATAGGTTGATACTAGGCTATCTGCCCTAGGGCATTTATAAGCCTAGCCAGAGCGTGTTTGGCTTTCGCCACCCTTTTAGATTAGTTGACTGTGCCTCTGTATAGTAGCTCACAAAAGGTAGCCCTTTTAAAGTTAGTTTACTGTACCTCTGTCAAGCAGGGACACAGAAGAGATCCCAGGGGTAAACCTACGATCTCCCATCCACTCGTCAGGATTTCTATTGAAGAGGATCAGTGAGGAGCTCTGCCTAACATGGATTGGGATTTTGTTCCAGAGTGAGGGGAGCCTCTGGGATATGAATCTGTCCCTCCAGCATGTCCTATTTATTTCTGTGCTGAGGTTCAAGTCCCTGGAACATGTGGCTCTAAGGGATTTGGATTTCCTGAGGTGAAGCATGTCCATTAATTCTGGGTTGGACATGGCTTTATATGTCAGACACAGATCGCCTCTGAGTAGGCGGTACACAACTGAGTAGAGCTGGAGTTTTTTTAGCCGAACTACATAGGGCATCTGTTTGAGCCCCTTGATCCTCTTAGTGAGATACTTTTGGGGTCTTTCCAGTTGCTGAAGGTGTCGGGTAAGGTACATCCCAAATGGGGCATTGTACTCAATTATGGGCCTGATAAGTGATGAGTAGAGGGGCACAATGATCCCTCTGGATCTAGATGTGAACCCTTTCATGATAAGGTGGGCTATATAGAAGGTCTTTCTAACCACTTTGGCAACGTGATTGTCAAAGGAGAGATTGCTATCTACTTGGGTCCCCAAGTCCCTAATTACTTCTTCCGTACTTAATGGATTACCACCTATGTGGTAATTTGTGGGCACTTTGTTTTTCCCAAAGGGGATGACTATGCACTTTTTGGCATTTAGCTTTAGGCCATGGCTCTGACACCAGTTATCCATCTCTGTGAGACCCTTTTGGAGGATGCTTGTGTCAGTCAGAGAGTCGATTACAGCACCCAGTTTGCAGTCATCTGTGAACTTGGTCAGCCATAGTCCACCCGTGTTAGCCTGTAGCTCGGAGAAATATATACCGAACAAGAGAGGTCCCAGGACTGAGCCTTGTGGGACACCACTTGTAACTGGTTTAGAGTCTGACATGGCACCTGCTATTCTGACCATGTGGGTTCTATCCCTGAGCCAATTTGCAACCCATCTTGTGACACAGGGGTTGATATTTAAGCTGGTGAGCTTATTTACGATGCCCGAGTGGGGTACTGTGTCGAAGGCTTTTGCGAGGTCCAGGTAGGATGTGTGGATTACGTTCCCTTCATCTATGGCTTTGGTAACTGTTTCAAAGAAGTTGACCAAGTTCAGGAGGCAAGATCTGCCGTTAACAAAGCCAAATTGGGTATGATCCAGTATCTGGAGGTTCCCAATGTCTTTGTTTATGATTTCCATGATGATACGCTCCATAGCTTTGGAGACCAGGCTAGTCAGGCTTATAGGGCACTACCTTTATGGAGCGGGACCACTGTTGCTGTACGCCATTCCTTGGGAACATATCCTGTAGTAAGGCTGAGATTGAACAGTGATTTTATATGAGGGTTTAGTTCTTCTTGGAGCTCATGTAAGATGCAGCCCGGGACACCGTCTGGTCCCATTGATGCTATGTTTTTTGCTTTGGAGAGGGCAGCGCTCACCTGTGCATCTGTGATCTCAGGAAGACTACAGTCTGTTGGGATAGACATTTGCTCTTTTGGGGGGGGGGAAGGGGGGGAGAAGTTTGCACTGAACCTTTCTGCCAAGATATTGGCAATGTCTGTGGGTTCAGTGTATTTTTTGTCATTTTGCACTAACTCAGAGCATATCTGGGAGTTGCCTCCCAGGTTTCTGACATACCTATAGAAGGCCTTGTGATTATCTTTAGTGTCTTGTGCAATTTTTCTTTCGAAGCTGGCCTTAGATGATTTTATGAGGGATCGTAGTGTCTTGATAATACTGATCAGTGATGCCTTCCCTTTTTGGGATTTTTCTCTGTCATGTAGTAGCTTTTTCCTTCTGTTGTATAGCTTACTTATGGCCGGGGTCCACCAGACAGGTCTCCTGCCTTTGGTAGCCTGAGTACTGTAACTTATTTGACATAAATGCACACTAATCCTTCAAAGAACAAGAATATAAGTTGCATTCATTCACAGACATCTCCCTAAAAATCTCCCAGACATAATAGCCATCTTGCAGTGAACACTTCATCTGACTATGATACAAATAGTACCTCTTTACCTCTTAGAACAAGAATCAGGACAAAGACAAAAATAATGAGAGCTATAGGCCTATAATTCTGGACATACTTTAAATGTCTATGTCGAATCCTGAAAGTTGCTAGAGTAAAAGTTTTTGAATTAGCATGCATTTTTTGAGGAATGCAAATTCTGAAGCTCAAATGTTTGTCATTATTTAATGGCTGCAGTGCTCTGCAATTTACCAGAAAACCACAAGTTTTAGGAAGAACAAACTAAATATAAATATATAAATCACTTACCCATAAGAGCTATGTGACTTTAATTAACATTGTTTCACATGACCAGTAGACAGCACACAGGCACATTTACCCTGTGAAGCCAGTTAACTGAGCAAACAACATGAAGATGTACTACTTTCATTTACAAACAGTCACCACACAACCAAGCAATAATAAGCACTTTGTTGTGTACACCTCATCTAACATTGGCAGAACAAATGCCTCTCAATCTCTTAGAGCAAGAATCAGGAACAAAGCAAAATAATGAGTGACAAATGCCTCAAATCAGAGATAGATCTTAAATACTGCTCTTGTATATATTCAGAATGTTGTTACAACAGCATGGTTTATATTGGGATATATTTTCTGAACAATATGAAATCTTCATTGGTTTGCCAGAAAACACCAGATTTCATGTGGAACAAGCACAAATGAGGCACAGTCACAAATAATGGGGATAGTTTTGACTTACACAAACCAGATAATCCACAAGACGAAACCACAAAAAAGCAAGCGAAATGACGCTATGAGAGCCGGCAACTTTAAAAATGAAAAAACAAATTTAATAGAAGTTAGCGCTTTCAGCGAAGTTAGTACTCCACCTTCTTCAGACAAACAAGAAAAATTCATGACAAAAACATTTATAAATAATTACTGATAGTTAAATAACCAATCCGATAAAAGTGCATTTAAGCTAAATTACTCCATGGCAACCTTAAAGAAGTATGTAGGTTGAATATCAGTATAAAACACTGACAGTACGAATAATGCCTACAACCATACATTCCTGATAAAACAAATAATATACACACAAACCAGTAAAAATAGTTGATATACATCACTATCCAATTATTTAAATTGATCACTATATCTACAAGAAATTATATAGTATATTATAAATTTATAATCAAAATAAAATAAATGAATAAAAAATACAAAAATTCATTAGGTAATACATCATGAATAATGACTTCTGAAGTAAAACACTGGGCTTTACCATATCAGATGAATTACAATGATACGGATTATTAAAACAGTTTAACCCACTGACTAGGATATATATCAAATCCAATATATAATTAATGATTAATCCTGCAAAGGCACCTTAAAATATATAAGAGTATTAAAACAAAGATTATTACTAGTAAACAAGGGCAAACATGAATTTAATAAACCCTTGCTATCTTTGCAGAGAAATCCACCTTGAACAGTGCCATAGAGATGCTCTGCTTTACATGAATTTGCAGCCTATTCCAAAGATGTGTCAGTTGCTGGGAGACAAATGTGTTCCTCCAGCATCTCCTCTTCAAGTCGCAGGCCATACTTAGCTACCTGGAATGGGTAGCTCTAGTCCCGTTTGATTTACGGTTGTGCAGCAAATTCATTACATTTGGGTCAGAGATCACTCTGTAAGTCAGGCATAAGTCTCCCCTAAGAAGTCTATATGATAGTGAGTACAGTGACACGGACTTTAGTCTGTATGTGTAAGGCACTTGGAGTCCCTTGATCTTCTTGGTTAGAAACCTCTGAGGTCCCTCAAACTGGTGATGGTACTTTGTACGATACATGCCAAAAGGGGCAGTAGACTCAATTATCGGCCTGATTAATGATGAGTATAATGGGGTTATAACCTCCTTTGTTCTAGATGTGATGCCTTTGCTAATCAAGTGTGCTACACAGAAAGTCTTCTTTACTACAGTAGATATATGGTGGTCAAAGTTAAGGTCACAATCTACTTGTGATCCCAGATATCTTAACGCTTTGTTGGTACATAGGGTATTGTTGTTAATTTATTAATGTGAAGGGCCATCATTTTACTGAAGGGAATGATGATGGATTTCTTTGCATTCAGTTTGAGACCATGGGTACAACACCAGTCATTGATCTACGTAAGACCCTCCTTTTTTTTTTTTTTTTTTTTTTTCAAAAACGTAAGACCCTCCTGAAGCATACTGACATCATTTGGGGATTCAATAATTGCACTTAGTTTGCAGTCATCTGCAAACTTGGTCAGCCAGAGCCCTTAGTTCTGGCCTGAACTTCTGAGAAGTATATACCAAACAGTAGGGGGCCCAGCATTGACCCTTGTACCACCCTGCTGGTGGCAGGTCTGCTGGTTGATGTGGAGTCACCCACTTTGACAGTGTATGATTGGTTTGTGAGACAGTTGGCAACCCATCTTACAACAAAGAGGTTTATATTCAGTTTGCTAAGTTTATCAGTAATGCCTGAGATGGGATAGTGTCAAATGCCTTTGCCAAGTCGAGGTATGCTGTGTGTACAGATTTGCCCTCGTCAAGAACCCTGGTCACATTTTCAAGGAAATCCACCAGATTTAGCAGGCAGGCTCTGCCCTTAAAGAAGCCAAACTGGGTCAGGCCCAGAATTTGCAGGTTGCCTATGTTTTTATTTACGAGGTCCATGATGATACATTCCTTAGCTTTACAGATGAGGTTGGTCAGACTTATATAATTCCCTGGGTCTGTTGCTAAGCCACTTTTGTGGTGGGCAATAACTGTTGCTGTTTTGCATTCTGCAAGAACAAAGCCAGTGGTTAGGCTGTGATTGAATAAGATAATTGAAAGGTGATGCTAGTTCATGTTTTAGTTTGTTTAAAAGACAGATAGGGATGCCATCTGGCCCCTTAGAGGCTGTGGTTTTGCATTAGATGTCCTCTACATTATGACAGCCCACCCCCCACATACACACGCACACTTAATTGGGAAAGGGATATGCTAATTTTGTATAGCTTAGTTTGGTGTTGTATAACTTATTCCTTAAATGTTCTTGAAATTGTGCCATTATTCCAGTACTGTTACTAGTAATCCTTTATAATTTTTTTGTTTAATCTGCTTTCCTCTCTAACCCATTCTAACTCAGAAAAAACACATTCTAGATGATCTGATCCTGGTTATAACTTCCACTGTGAAATATCTGATATAAAAATGTGTAAACAGAGTGGTGTAAATGTATTACTCTGCATGACCCTGAGAAAGCATAGCATGGCTAGACAATGATGATTGAACATGGCTTCACCAGATGTCTGAGCAGTGCTATGCCACTTAACAGTGTTTACCAGCAGGATGAAAGATTAAAGACAGTATAGCTCAAGATCTAGAAGAGAGGGCATGCCAGTTCATTCTCATGCAAGGCAATCCATGGCATTTCACTTTATTTTCCAATGAACAGAAAAATAGTTTAAAATAGTTGGAGACATACATCAGCAAATACTGTTGCAAAATACAGAACAAACTGTTCTTTGAAAAAATCTGCATGAACATTTTCATTTCTGGGAATTCATAGTGTATACAATACCAGACCGTCTTTCTTATATGTTTTGTTTTGCAACATATAATGCTGGATATATCATTTGTTTATAACTGCATTATGTCCTAAATGACTGCCAGTATACATTTTAATGGTAAGCTAGCAATATACAAATAACCTGCATCCTGTATGTTGGGTGCTTGCTTTCTTTGACCTCCACTGTCCACATATAAGCTGCAAAAATCTGAGTAAGTCCACTAATTGGAATGATTACACAGTCAAAATTGAATGTAGTCTTTTAATTACCTCTCGAGGATAAAGGCCTGAGCTACAGCCTGAATTACCTGAGTTAGATTACTGGCTATACTGCTTGATGATGTAGGCAGGGAGGAAGGGAGTGACCATCAAAGAGCAGATGAATGGTTGTTTCCCCAACTTGCACCTCTTTTCTGTTGACAAGATCAGCTAGAGAATGGAGACCCATCATGATACAAAGAACCAGTGCGGGGGGATGAGGGCATGATACTAAATTCCTTGACAGTAGTCTCTGATGGTGCATGTAGAGAGGCACGCATGCATGGACAAGGAGGTCATAAGCAACACATGCAACTATGCAACTGGTCAGGGCTGTGGATAGGTCATAAAATGAAAAAAAAAGCTCTCACTTCTGGTATGCCAGTGAAAGAGTAAACCACTGGCATGGTTGCCTCATTGATTGCCCTCCTCACACAGTGAACTATCCAATTGAATGGAAGTTTGATGGGGTGCAGGTACTAGGGCAAAAACAATACCAAGATATGAAAAATGTAGACATGACCCCTTTCTTAAGACCTGCATATAGAGGAGGTACAAAAGCATGTCAGGTTAAATAAATGTTAATACTTTCATGAGGCTGATACAGAATTAACAGCATATAGTGCCTTTTTTAGGCAAAGTTCAAAGGACAAAACCACCACCATAACAGGTACAAACATGCAAAATCTGATGTTAATGCTACTCAATGCTAGAAGTCTAAACATCAAAATGCACTCTCTTGAGGCACTCCTAAAGAATGGAGAACATCAATATCTGTGCAGTAACTGAGACCTGGTTCAAGGCTCCAGAGAGCTCCCTGCAATACCAGGCTACAACTCTTACCACTCTTTTCGGCCACCAAACTAGGATTGAAACACTAAAGGTGGAGGAGTGTCAATATTCACCAAGGATATTCACGCCACCAGGCTAGTTGCCCAACACAATGTGTCTGAAATTCTCCAGGTGCAACTAACACTTGGTAAGATTGCAATCCAAATTGTAGCTTGCTACAGATCCCCCACCATACCCCAAGATTCTCACTACACCTTTCTAAACATACTAGAAAATATTAAGATACAACCAAACACCCTAATATTTGGTGATTTCAACTACCCTGCCATTAACTGGGAAAACTAGTCTTGTACCAATGCCCTTGCCCAAAGGGTCTTGGAATTCATAAATTCCAATGCCCTGGATCAACTAATCCATAGTTCCACCAGGGGTTCCAATATCCTAGACCTAGTCATTACCAACATGGGAAATCAATGCTCCACACCTATGACCACCCCCTCGTTGGTCAGGTCAGACCATAAGCTAATCACCCTTAACATTGACATCCCACCCCCAGACCCCAGTAAGGAAAATTCCATTAAAATCTTCTCCAAAGCCAACTTCATGCTACTCAAGTTAGAAGTGACAAACTTCATGACACCCATGCAGACAGGAACTGAAAGTTTGACTGCTGAGTCCTACACTAAGGCACTGTATGAGCACATCCACTCATGCATGAATTGTGCCATCCCAAATAGAACCAAGATGCTCTCCTCCAAAAAAAGGAAGCCAATCTGTTGGTCCCCTGCCATAAACAAACTTTACAAAAACAGGAAAAAACTGTTGCAGAAAAGAGGAAAATCCCAGGATGCAAAAAACTCCCTTACCAGCCTCAGTAAGAAGCTGAGATCCCTCATAAAATCCTCCAAAGCAAGTTACGAAAATAAAATTGCCAAAGATCCCAAAGACAACCACAAGGCATTCTATAACTATGTCAAGAATCTAAATGGCAATGCTCAGATCTGCTCTGAGCTACAACAGAATGGCATTAAATATACTGATCCCAAGGATATTGCCAATATCCTGGCAGATCAATTCAGTGCCAACTTCACTTCCCTCTCACCCCCTAAATGACCCATCTCAATACTGGACGATTGCCAAACTCTGGTAATAATGGCCTCATAGGTAAAACACTCACTTTCCAAAGCTAAGAATACAGCATCCATGGGACCAGATGACAACCCGGGTTGTGTACTACATGAACTACAAAATGAACTGCCACCTCATATAAGTGTCATGTTTAATCATGCCCTCACCTTAGGCTTTATGCCCACTGAGTGGCGCACAGCTACAGTTATCCCACTCCACAAGGGGGCGATTCACCTTGAATCCCGGGAACTACCGCCCCATCAGTCTGACGAGCTTGATCTGCAAGACCATGGAATGTATTATCATGGAACATGTAAACAAAGACACTGGCAACCTTCAAACACTGAACCCCATCCAGTTTGGGTTCATGAAGGGCCAATCTTGTCTCCTGAACCTAATTGACTTCTTTGAATTCATTTCTAGTGCTGTGGATGAGGGTAAGGTGGTCCACACAGCCTATCTGGACCTCACCAAGGCCTTTGACACCATCCCCCACTCTGGAATCACAGATAAACTTACTAAGCTGGACATTAATCCCTATGTCACTCGATGGGTTGCCAACTGGCTTACTGACAGAACCCACACTGTAAAAGTAGCTGACTCCAAATCCAGCTCCAGACAAGTTACAAGTGGAATACCTCTGGGTTCAGTCTTGGGACCGTTCTTATTTGGCATCTACTTCTCTGAAGTACAGGCCAAAACTAAGGGACTCTGGCTAACAAAGTTTGCAGATGACTGCAAACTAGGAGCCATTATTGAATCCTCAAATGATATGGATACTCTACAAAAGGGCCTTACAGAAACAGATGGTTGGTGCCAGAGACATAGGCTCAAGCTCAATGCCAAGAAATGTATAGTTATCCCCTTTGGGAAAAAAACATGTATCCATGAATTACCACATAGGTGGCAGTACACTAAAATGTGATAAGGGACTTAGGGACACAGGTGGACACTGGTCTCACTTCGATAACCACATCGCTACAACAGTCAGGAAATCCTTCTACATGGCACAACTCATCACTAAGGGCTTTTCATCTAGAAATGTATTGGTATGTACCTCTCAAGACATCTACAACAACTGGAAAGGACACAGAAATCTCTCACTAAAAGAATCACAGGTCTAAAGCAAATGCCTTATGCTGACCACCTTAAAAAAACTCCAGCTATACTCTGTCGCATATCATCTACTCAGAGGTGATCTCTGCTTAATATACAAGGCCATGTCAAACCCAGAGCTGTTGGACATGCTACACTTAAAGAGATCCCAATCCCTCAGAGAAACATGCTCCAGGGATCTAAACCTTGTCATTACAATAAACAAAACATGCTGGAGGGATAAGTTCCTGCTCCAAAGACTTCCCAGACTCTGGAACAGACTGCCCTTACATGTCAAGCAAAGCACCTCTTTGGCCCTCTTCAAAAGAAACCTTGATGATTGGATGGGAGAAAGGAAATTCACCTCGGGGATCAAGTCAGTCACCCTACTAGACAGCGGTCCAGGGAAGTAAATAGTGTGGGAAGAAATAGCCAGGGAATTGTTATGGCTAGGCTTGTTTAGGCCCTAGGGCCAGATAGCCTAGTACCAACCTATGAACCTATGAAATGATCAAGGCAACCTTTTGCAAATAGGATGGATGTTACTTAAGAAAAATAAATAAATTACATAATTAAATAAAACATGCTAAATGAGTCTACAGCAGGACTAGACACATGGTGATGTAAACCTTGGCTGTAGATGATTGTTACTGTTGAAGTGACATCCCCAACCTCATGTGCAAAAAATGGGAACATGGGGTTCTTGATGGATGGATGTTAATTGAGTAAAGGTGTAACAATTTATCTAATGTAAAGAAGGGGTAGTTATAGATTATTCTCTGCAATCCACTCTGGTCAGGAGCTCTGTGATGTCTAGACACCTACCAAAAATGTTATTAGCCTGACACATATGGTTTCTAATTAGGAGCTATATCACTATACCACAGAATTTAAAATATTAAATCAGTAGTTTCCATCAAGACAGGAAGATTGCAGAACATCTAAGAGTTCCAAATGCATTGAAGGTGGTAAAGACTCTTGGATTTCAAATGCTACCAGGGAGTCTTGGGGTCCTGCTATTACAGGTACTTGTTTATAACTTGGTGAGCAATGTAAAAGTGTGTTGACACGTGTGTGCTTGTCTGTATTTGTGTGTGCACATGTATGTATATATATATATATATATATATATATATATATATATATATATATATATACATATATATATATATATGTGTGTGTGTGTGTGTGTGTGTGTGTTTTGTTTGTACATGTTTGAGTGTATGTATGTCTCTGTGTCCACATGTATGAGTGTATGTATGTGTATCTCTGTGTCCACACTTATGTGTGTGTTTATATGTGTGTGCATGTAAGTACACTCATGCACATGCATTCATTCACATGAGGATCTGTATATGTATATGTTTATGCTAGTTTGTGTGTGCTAGTTTGTGTCTGTTCTTGTTTTGGTGTTAATGCTGGTGGCTTTGAAAATGCCCACCCCTCTTGTAGATTTGTATTTGGATACTCCTTCTGGGCCCATCTCATTTGCTCACTCAACTGAGTGCAGTGAGATCATATTCTGATTTCAGGCACTCCTACTGTGTACAAAGAGCATTTGGAAAGGACAACCCCTGTAGCATCTTAATCCTGCTCTGTTCCAGCCCTCAAAAAAAAAATAAATAAATAAATATATATATATATATATATATATATATATATATATATATATATATATATATATTATTCAGCTGCTCTTACTGTAACTGCCTTAGTTGCTCTTCTGCATACGGTTATCTATTCAGTCGCTCTTACTCTGCACTTATTACTGCTTGTTAGTAGCTTTCTAATATACTGCCTTCTGCACTTGATTTTTAGTCATTTGTTAATTTAATTGCATTTATTTGAACTGTATTTTCAGTAGTGTTGCTACACACCCAGGTATGCTGGCCTGCACTACAATTTGAATTGTATTTACTGCTGTTTTATCCATTTTTCTGTAACAAAAAAAAAAATTCTAAGCTTGTTTCCTGCCTTTCCTGTAACTAGTCAAGTCCAGATACAGACTTGCTGTATCCAGGACGTCTGGTAAGCTTCTGAGCCCCCCAAGCCTTTCTGTGTTGGAGGGAAGCCTAGGTAGTGGTAAGCACTAGGTAGCCTATCTTCCATTGGAAGAGTGGATTTTGGCCTTGAAATTGTAATTCATTTGCCGTTTGGGCAGTTTTTCCATCTCTTTCTACTTTCTGGTTAAAAGCCCGTTTTGATTTTTGGTCCCTGCCTTTCCTATAACTAGTGTAGTCCAGGTACAGATTTGCTGTATCCCGGACTGTTGGTAAGCTTCTGAGACCCCCAAGCCCTTCTGTGTTGGAGGAAAGCCTTCTAGCTTATCAGTGGGAGTGGTAAGCACTAGGTAGCCTATCTTCTATGGGAAGAGTGGGTTTTGGCCCTGAAATTGTAGTTCATTTGCCATTTGGGCAGTTTTTCCATCTCTTTCTACTTTCTGGTTAAAAGCCCGTTTTGATTTTTGGTCCCTGCCTTTCCTATAACTAGTGTAGTCCAGGTACAGATTTGCTGTATCTAGGACTGTTGGTAAGCTTCTGAGCCCCACCACGCCCTTCTGTGTTGGAGAGAAGCCTTCTAGCTTAACAGTGGGAGTGGTAAGCACTAGGTAACCTATCTACCACAGGAGGAGTGGTTTCTGGCCCAGAAATGATAATTTATTGGCCGTTTGGGAAGCTTTTCCATCTCTTTCAACCAACTGATTTAAAAGTATGTGTTTGCACTTGTTTCCTGCCTTCCCTGTTACTAGTCGAGTCCAGGTACACATTTGCCTTATCCAGGACTCTTTGTAAGCTTCTGAGCCCCCCAAGCCTTTCTGTTTTGGAGGGAAGCCTTCTAGCTTATCAGTGGGTGTGGTAAGCATTAGGTAGCCTATCTACCACAAGAGGAGTGGTTTCTGGCCCAGAAATTGTAGCTATTGGCCATTTGGGCAGTTTTTTTTCCATCTTTTTCAACGTTCTGGTTTAAAAGCAGCACTTGCGCTTGTTTCTCACCTTTCCTATATCCAGGACTGTTGGTAAGCTTCTAAGCCCTAAGCCTTTCTGTGTTGGAAGAAAGCCTTCTAGCTTATCAGTGGGAGTGGTAAGCACTAGGTAGCTTGTCTACCATGAGAGGAGAGGTTCTTGGCCCAGAAATTGTAGTTTATTGACCATTTGGACAGTTTGTCCATCTCTTTCAACTTTCTGGTTTAAAAGACCACATCTGCGCTTGTTTCCCATCTTTCCTGTAACTAACCTACTGGGTAGCACTAGAAAGCCTTAAACTGATACAAGCCTTCTAGCTTAAAAGAGAGACTTTGGAGTGATAAAGTATCAGTTTTCTGTACTTTCTTGCTGTACTTAACTGTTTTCCACCTAAATGCAGATTTTCCAGCATTTATTGTGATGTGAAAGCTTGTTTTTTTCACATATTGTACTTATTTGACTGCCTGCACTCTTAAAAAGTTGTTTTTTGTTTAAATAATTTGTTTAACTGTTGTAGGCTACACACTAAAGTGTGATAGCCTTTTCTGATCGTTTGTAGTCGTTTAAAGCTGTTTTAAGTGTATTTTTTACTGTTTTTGCCTTATCTTTTCAAAAAAAAAAAAAACATTCCTTGTTTCCTGCCTTTCTAAGCTAGTATAGTCCAGTTTTCAGGCTAGTGCTGAATTCAGGGCTGTGATACTAGTTTCTGAGTTGCCCATACCTTACTTGGATAGAAGGAAATTTCTCTGTTCACCTGTGAGAGAGGGGAGCTTTGAGCAACCTATCTGTCCCTGGAGGAGTGATTCCAGTCTAGAAGTTAGTAGTTTATTGGCCATTTTGGGTAAATTTCTCTCTCTTTCATTTCCCTACTATAAAAACTGCGTTTTCACGGTTTTGCACACTGGGAAGTGCCTGTTAGCTACTGTTAAATTATTCCCAGCTCCAATAAGTCCCCTCTTCAGTTTTTCCCTTGAAACTAGTCTAACTCTCAACCTAAGCACTCAAAAAAAATCTTACAGCCCAGCATTTGCTCAGACCTAAAAGCAAGCACTAATATACCCTGACACTGATTGCCCAGCAGGGCAAGGGTCTTTATTCACCCCTCACCAACCAAGCGACTAATCAGCTCACCCTACTATTCAGGCATGACCAAAGGGCAACTTCAGGTGCACTCTCCATTCCAGCTGGTGAATCTGGGTATCCTGAGGCAATGTTACAACTGTCTCATGTACATAGACAACCTTCTCCTCCTAACACAAAATACTAACATATGTGAGAGATGCAATTATACAGCCAAACTGGAAGCTAAGCTGTCTCCACCCAAGACTGGAACAGACAGTCAAGAGGAGAAGGTTAACACTTGCACCACACCTCCAGTCGCACACAGACCTATTAAAACAGCACTGGCAAAAAATATACATATATACACAAAATCATACTTGGAGGCTCTAAACAAAAACCTGCAAAATCATCAGAGACCTTCAAAGCAGACATCCAAATAACCTACACTTCCTGTCACAAACCAGACAACACATAAAGCACAAAATCAGTGCGCCGCACAATCACAGCCCTTAAGGTGAAATAACATACCTAACACACTAGTAATAGGTAACTCTATAGTCATGCACACTGACGTCCCACTCACTAGGCTGGACATGCAGAAGGTTGCTGTTAGCTGCCTGTCAGTAGCCAGAATCTGCCACATAACACAAGCACTCAGGTCACTCCAGAACAAGTACAAATATGACACTGTCATTGTTCATGTTGGTGTGAATGACCTGAGACATACCTCCCTGGACTACATGAAAAGAGACATGGAAGAGCTCTCTGATCATGCAGCCCAGGCTGGTATGAGCCTGACCCTGAGTAGCATCCTGCCTCACCAAGAATGATATCTCAGTATACAGAAAAAATGATCAATTTCAACAATTGGCTAAGCTTCTGGTGTCATTCAAAGGGGATCCAGTGTTTGTCAGCCTGGGACGACATGCTCGACAAGCCACGTTGTTTCACAAGAGGCAGCTTGCACCTGTCACCGCTAGGCTTTCAAATACTGGCCAAGGCTCTTGCTGCCCACATAGTGTCTTTTTTAGGCAAGGCTCAAAAGTCAAACCCACCTCCGTAAACAGCGCAATTAACAAAAAACTGAGAGCTAAGCTATTCATTGCCAGGAGTTTAAATCTCAAAATGCACGCACTTGAAGCACTCCTCAGTATGGAAAACATCAACATCTGTGCAGTAACTGAAACCTGGTTCAAGGCTCCAGAGAGCACCCCAGCACTACCAGACTACAACGCATACCAAACTTTTCAGCCACAGAACATGGACTGAAACACAAAAGGAGGGGCTATATCCATATTCATCAAGGATACCTACACATCCAGGTTAGTGGCACAGCATGATACCTCTGAGATCATCCATGTGCAACTAACATCGGAAAAATCTGCAATGCAAATTGTGGCCTCCTACAGATCACCCTCCATGACCCAGGACCACCACTCCACCTTTCTGGAGACACTGGAAAACATGAAGTTCCTACCGAACACACTGATATTGGGTGATTTCAATTACCCTATCATTCACCAGGAAAACTACTTGAGTACAAATTCCCAGGCCCAGCACTTCCTGGAATTCATCAACTCAAATGCCCTGGATCAGCTGGTAAACTCCCCTACCAGAAGTGAAAACATATTGGACCTTGTCATCACCAACATGGGCGACAGGTGTCCACACCGGAGATCATCCCATCACTGGTTAGATCAGACCATTAACTAATCACTCTAGATGTCCTCACCCCACTCCACCCCAACTAAGGAAACCACGGTAAAAAACTTTTCTAAAGCAAACTTCACCTTACTTAAGACAGAGGTGGTAAGTTTCACAGCCCCCACGCTAAAGGATAATGCTGCCCAAGATGCAGAAACCTTTACAAATGCACTCTATGAGCACCTACAAGGATGCATGGATCATGCCATCCCTAGCAAAACCAAGACTCACTCCTCTAAGAGAAGGAAACCAGTTTGGTGGACCCCTCCAATAAACAGGCCATGCAATAGAAGGAGGAAACAAGTTCAGAAAAAAAGCAAATCCCAAGAAGGAAAGACATCCCTGATCAGTATCAGTAAGAAACTGAGGTCACTCATGAAATCATCCAAGGCTAACTTCAAAAGAAAAATAGCCAAGGATTCAAAAGATAACCACAAAGCCTTCTTTAGCTATGTTAAGAATCTAAATGGCATCTCACAGATATGCACTGAACTAGTGCAAAATAGCACAAAATATACTGAACATACTGATATTGCCAACATACTGGCAGATTGATTCAGTGCAAACTTCACCCCCCTCTCACCTCCAAAAAGGCTCACAACAATACTGGAAAAGTGTAGTGTCCCAAAAATCACAGATGCACAGGTGAAAACAGCCCTTTCAAAAGCCAAAAACACAGCGTCAATGGGACCAGATGGTGTCCCAGGCTGCGTCTTGCACGAACTACAGAACAAACTAACCCCCCACCTAAACAGGGTCTATATTAAATAAACGAATGCTTAAAATGTTGAGTATGACAAGATCAACACAATTTAAGCGAATGCTTATTTAACTGAAACACAAACTTACCGAAAATCAAAATATCGAATGATTTTGTTTGGCCAACACCTTCACCCTAGTGACGTAACAGACTACAACGCATTAAAAAAAAATAAATGTGTAAAGTGACTACCTACATTATAAATCTATCTACTACCTAAAAAGCTATCCTACCACTATACACACCCTAAATGTGAAATATCCACTGTGCAAAACATTAAACATAAATTATGTAGTAATAAACCATGAAATTATCCCAAAGTGTGCTCGATGGTGAACATTAGATTTAGGGTTACACTTTCAGAAGAATTGCAACAGCCCGAAGAAACCGCTAATCTAAACCACCATGTTAACTAATGTGCTGTTTCTTTTATACTATCTTTGTAATTAGTGCGTTATAAATTACTATCAAATATGTTTGAATTGCAAAATGTAGCGTAATATGTACTTTCAGTTGTGAGCACAACCTGTAACTTTACCTTAAACTTACATATCTGCATGCGTATAGTTCTAACATTTATTTTGATTGTGTTATGGACTTACGTCAGACGTACCATGCTTCATGTTGGCCAAACATAATCTTTCAAAACTCTTAATTTAGATCATTTGAGCAGTCGATTAAATAAGCTTTGGCTTAAATTGTGTCGATCTTGTTATACTCGACATTTTAAGCATTTGTTTATTTAATATAGACCCCCTAAACACGCTGTACAACCTCAGCCTCTCCACAGACTATGTGCCCATAGAATGACGCACAGCAATGGTTATTCCTCTCCACAAAGGAGGGGCCACAACTGACCCTGGTAACTATCGCCTCATAAGCCTCATTAACAAAGACATTGGGAACATCCAAACACTTGACCTGACCCAGTTCGGCTTTGTTAAGGACAGATCATGCCTACTAAACCTGGTTGACTTCTTCGAGACAGTCACCAAGGCCATAGGCGAGGGAAAGGTGGTTCACACAGCCTACCTTGACCTCGCCAAGGCTTTCGACACCCTTCCCCACTCGGGTATTACAGAAAAACTCACCAGCCTGAACATAAATCCCTATGTCATGAGATGGGTTGCCAACTGGCTTACAGACAGAACTCACACGGTAAGAATAGTGGGCTCCAGGTCTGACTCTAAACCATCCCAAGGGGTGTCCCACAAGGCTCGGTCCTGGGACCACTACTGTTCAGCATATACTTTTCAGAAATACAGGCAAACACAGGAGGACTATGGCTAACCAAGTTCGCTGATGACTGCAAACTGGGAGCCATAATTGACTCTCCGGCTGACACGGACATCCTCCAAAAGGGCCTTGCTGAGACGGACACCTGTTGTCAAAGTCATGGTCTCAAGCTAAATGCCAAAAAATGCATAGTCATCCCATTTGGGAAAAACAAAACGCCCACAAATTACCACATAGGTGGCAGCCCCCTTAATACAGAAGAGGTAATAAGAGATATGGGGACCCAGGTAGATAGTAATCTCTTCTTTGACAATCATGTTGCCAAATTAGTTAGGAAATCCTTCTATGTGGTCCATCTAATTACTAAAGGGTTCACATCTAGAACAAAAGAGGTTATAGTGCCTTTCTACTCGTCACTCATTAGATCAACATAGAGTACAATGCCCCATTTGGGATGTACCTCACAAGACACTTCCAACAGCTGGAAAGACCACAAAAGTACCTCACCAAGAGGATTACTGGCCTCAAACATATGCCCTATGCAGCCCGACTGAAAAAACTCTGTCTGTACTCAGTGGCATATCACTTACTCAGAGGTGATCTCTGCCTGACTTACAAAGCCATGTCCAACTCAGAATTGATGGACATGCTCCACCTAAAAAAATCCAAGTCACTGCGAGCCACGTGCTGCAGTGAGCTAAACCTCGCCACAACAATAAATAGAACATGCTGAAAGGATAGATTCCTGTCACAGAGACTCCCCATGCTTTGAAAGAAAATTCCAAATTACATCAGGCAGAGCCCCTCACTAACACTCTTCAAGAGAAACCTTGACAAGTGGATGGGTAACAGAAAATACACCACTGGGATCACTTCATTGGCTCTGCTTGACAGAGGATCAGTTAATTAATCAATGGGGTGGCAAAAACCGACACTCTGGCTAGGCTTATAAATGCCCTCGGGTAGATAACCTAGTACCTACCTATGAACCTAAATGAGCTACCTGCTTATAGCACCCATCAATATTTGTAAATTTATTGGAAATGGCTTGTTGGTACTGCTGCTAACACAGTAACTTGAATAGGTACTACTGGTAGTCTGTGTGAAACCTATTATCTGCAACTAGCTGTACTTGTATGACACATACTTCTTCACATACTACAGTTCTTCAATGATTATGATTTCTTTCCCAGGGTCCAGCATTTGGGTTCAAGTCTTCCTCTCCTATTGCTGCCTACATGTGGTTTACATGTTTGGTCTATCTGCTTGTGGGTGTTTGACTACTGTCTATTGCCACATTCCAAAAATATTCTTGTTGAACTGGTTACTTGAATCATGATAATATACTTAAAATGTATTTCTAAATCATGCATACAATTGCATTTTTACTTACCTTATTTGCCTTTGCAAATGTCAACAGCATTCTATAAACTTTAACATTTTGAAAATCAGTTACAGTTCTCTGGCAACACTTGCAATTGACAACCACTTGCAATAAATAATGCCTTCAACTATTTGATTCATTTCAACTGAAAACACTATTGCAAACTCTGTAGTTATTTTTGTGATTCTAGGTTTAGTAACATAAAATAATGTATGTTTGCAGTTTTCCACCTGCAATCATATATATGCTATTTCTTCCATAATTCAAAAAAATTGATATGATCTAAACTGGCAGATTCTTTATATTTTTGTTTATTTTGTCTGGCAAAACATACAATTTGTGATATGATCATTGCAGAAATATTTTATTTGCTTTGTTTGACAGAAAAAACATTGTCAGAATTACTCACTCAGCATGCTACACTTCTGTAGGACAAACCTACAGTGTATTTCATATCTCTGATTCATCCTACAATAGCCACATAGAGTGAAAATAGATAAGGTAAGAACACAACAATCTGTTCTGTAAAGAAACCAGTGGAATGATATCAAATGGGATTGCATTTTGAAGCAGAGGCAGGCGTAATTTTAATTTCACTTACTGAGCCTTTATGTACCTTACTTTATGTGGTATGATATTGAAGACCAATTATCATTATTATTTGCTTTGCTGTTCTGTGCTAGATACATGTGGTAATAAGTTTCAGTATAGAATCTGATGTGACAGTCAGAGTATTCATTAACTTCAAAACAATAATGTAACAGACTTATAAAATTAAACATTGCTGCTAAAATCAAATGTGAGCCTATCAAAAAAAAATGGAAAAACAACTTTAAGACGTGTTTTACACAGGAGCAAACCCCCAAACCCCCTGCTAATTATGCATACCAATTTCTGAGACAATACTACAGAGAAGAAAGGGTATATTCCCCTATTCCTGCTGTACCATGATCTCACACAGACAAAAAGCTGATATATACTTGATCAGCTGATTTTTATTGCACATACCAGCTTTATGTTTCACTTAGATGAAGAGAACAAACAGATTTTTTTGTGCACCACAGACATATATACACCTTTGCTGACATGGTTACAAATGTGTATTGATATATATATGTATATATATATGTATATATATATATATATATATATATATATATATATATATATATATATATAGTTGATCAGCTGATTTTAATTGCACATACCAGCTTTATGTTTCACTTAGATGAAGAGAACGTTCAACAGATTTTTTCTGCACCACACACACATATACACCTCTGCTGCCATGGTTACAAATGTGTATTGATATATAGGCTTATGTAATTTTAAATGGATGCCAATGAAAAGGACACTACTTTAAGAGCTATTACTGCCCTATAGAGTTCCAAACTGTCTTTTTTAACAAAATAGCATAGGATCATAGGAGATTATTAGGCTATCGACTAGTAGGTCATTTCTAGCCTAGCCATTTCATCCCAATGTAATGCCATAGAAATGTTAGCTAATACCAAGATTCCATTTAATGATGACTACCCATGTTCCAGAGGGTTATGGGTACTATTCCCAGTAAGTGTTTACTGTGTCCCATCCACTCCTCCAAGTTCCTTTTGAACAGTGTCATAGAGGTACTTTGTTTCACATGAATAAGTAGCATATTCTAAAGATGTGGCAGTCACTGGGAGATAAATTTGTCCCTCCAGCATGTCCTCTTAAAGTCTCAGGTCATATTTATGTTCCTGGAATGGGTGGTTCTAGTCCCATTTGATTTACAGATATGCAGCAAGTTCACTAGGTTTAGGTATGAGATTGCTCTGTAAGCCAGGCATAAGTCTTCCCTAAGAAGTCTATATGTTACAGAGTAAAGTGACAGCGACTTTAGTTGGTCTGCATAAGGCATGTGATGGAGTCTCTTGATCTTCTTTGTTAGAAACCTCTGAGGTCTTTCCAATTGCTGCAGGTGATTTGTATGGTACATACAGAATGTGGCATTATACTAAATTGTGGCCATATTAGTGCCGAATATAGAGGGGTTATAACCTATTTTACTCTCGGTGATGTCTTTACTAATCAAGTGTATATGTAGAAAGTCTTCCTTACTACAGCAGACAAATAGTGGTCAAAGTTAAGGTTGTGGTTACATTTTTGATAAAATCTGCAAGATTCAACAGGCAGGATCTACCCTTGAGGAAGCCAAACTGGGTAGGATCCAGGGTTTGGTGGTCACCTATGTAGCTGTTCTTCATTCCGCAGGAACAAAGCCTGTGGTTAGACACTGATTGAAAAGGGTACTAAATGGTGATGCTAGCTCATGTTTTAGCCTGTTCAGAAGAAAGCCTGAGATGCTGTCTGCCCCATAGAGGCTGTGTTTGTTGCCTTGGACAGGGCTTTGATGACCCATTTTTCAGATATGTAGGGTGGGGGAGGGGGTTTGGGGCAAGGTTTGTGATAGATTTGAAGGGGATAGCAGGGTGAGATTTTTTTCCAAACCTATCCACTAGCAGAATTGCTATCTCTGTGGGGTCAGTGTATGTGATTCCGTTGGTCACTAGTTCTGCGCATGCTTGGGTCCTACATTTTAGGCTATGCACATAGCTGTAAAAGGCCTTATGGTTATTTTTTGGCTGTGCTAGCTATGTTCTTCCTCAAAGAGGTCCTTAGAGGATTTGACAAGTTGTCTTATTTGCCTGTTGAGGCTGAGGAGGATGCTTTTCCATTGTTGGGGTCTCACCTTTGTTTTCATGGACAGCAACATTTTTGCATTTATTGTAAAGTCTGCTGATGCTGGATGTCCATCATGGTGGATTGTTTTTACTTGGGGCTGTGGCTTTGAATCTTTCTGGTACACCTGAGTCTATAAACTTATGCAAATGATTATACAGTGCTTTAGTGTAAACATCAGTGTAGTCACCACTTCCAGCTGGGGGTGGGGATCAGAATACATTTATCCCTTCATCTAGGAGGATATAGTTTACCTTGGTGAAGTTTTTTAGTCTGATTTTGCCCTTTGAGAGTTTTAGTGTTAGTGTCAGTTTGAAGGTGACTAAATTGTAGTTAGATTTAACTAATGAGAATCCGACAGTTGCAGTAGTGCATCCTCTTGACATGTTAGTGAGGAACAGATCTAGTATGTTTGTTCCTCTTGTTGAGGTATGAACAATTTGTTCCAAGTTATTTGAGTTATCAAAGTCAAGAAACTTTTGTGCTATTGGATTCAGGCTAGAGTAGGTTTCCCAGTTGATGGTGGGGTAATTGAAATCCCCCATAATCAGACTGTTTGGTACTATTTGGATTGTCTCCAGTTTGGTCAAGTAGGCTTTGTGCATGTCATAATACATGAAGGGGGATCTATAACCAGCTATGACTTGAATGGGGGTCTTACCCACAGTAACCTGAACTTGGAGTAACTCCATGGAGTCGTCGAGTCTAACTAGACAGGAGATGAATTTATCTCTAATATAGATAGAAACACTGCCTCCTTTGGTTCTCACATGTTCATTTTGTGGTCTGAAGGTATGGAAGGCATTGCAGCCATTGAGGCCTTGGACTAGGTTTCTGTGATTGCACAGATATCTACATCTTCCAGTGATAGAAGTTCTTCCAGGGTGTGCAGTCTTTGGTTTAAGCTCCTAGCATTTATCAGCATGACTTTTATTTTGTTATGATTAGCAAATGTTATGTCGGTAAGTTTGTTTTCGAGGCTTTGCCTAAAAACGGCACTATGGGGAAGCCAAGAGCCTTTGCCAGCAGCTAAAGGCCTAGAGGTACCAGGCGCAAACTGTCTCTGGCAAAGCAGCGAGGTTTGTTGACCATCACTTTCCAGGCTGACAGGAACTGGATCCCCTTTTAATGACACCAAAAACTAAGCCAATTATTGAAATGAATCATCTTTTGTTTATACTGTGGCATCATTCTAGGTGAGGGTAGTATGCTGCTCAAGGCTAGGGACATACCTACCTGAGACACATACTCAGAGAACTCAATCATGTCTCTCTTCATATATAGTTCAGTGTGGTACATCTTAGGTCATTCACTCCAACATGAACTATGACATAGTCATAATGGTACTTGTTGCTGAGAGACCTGGGTGCATGCATGATCTGAAATATCCTTGCATTGGACAGGCAGCTGTGTCTCACTACTGAGTCTTCAATGACTAGAAAATGTGTTTTTATTTTAGTTTTACGCCTTATGGGCTTGCTAGGTGAGACACTGGTTTTGCTATGTGTAATGGGCGCTGTGGGAACTGTGTTAGTTAAGGCAGACTTGTGTTTTGGAGGTCTCTGGTGTCTCAGCATGTTTTTTGAGAGAACCGCAAATGTTGCTTTTTGTGTTGGATACATATTATGCACATGAGGAGTGGTAATATGTGCATATGTAGTGGTAGGTGGGTTGAAAACCTCTTCTGTCTTACTGTTTTGAATGTGAGAGAGCATGGATTCAAGATTCTTGGTGTAGATACATCCCTCACACTCTGTACTAGACTGAGTTAGTAGACAAAGTTGGCAGGAGAAACAAGGGTGCTCCAACTCTCTATAGTGCTAGGTTGAAGACTGTTGTCATTGGGGGGGGGGGATTTACAGGATTGATTAAGGAGGAGCTCAGTGGATGGATATTTCTACCTGGGTTTTCTTTTTTGTTGGTACTTTAATAGGTTTCAGTTCACTAGCACTATAGTTTTTTGACTGGGAATGTACTTAGGATGAGGACTACACTAATGTGCTACAGCTATAACTAAGGGAAAAACTGTTGAATTTATCTGTCTGGGTATGCCACACAATTGCAAGGCAGTGCATGATGCTGCCTGACAGGCAGACCTGCTTAAATATCAGAAGGCTAAAAACTTGGGGAAAAACAATTTTAAAATGGTACAAAAGTACCAATGAGGATGCTTATTCCAAGCCCTAGACTACCCAGACTTAACCAGACAGAATCCAATCAACGCAATCCTCTCACTAGAGTGCAGAAAGGCCCTTTCCATAAGTCAGTCAGTTTATTTTCATTAGTGTGAGGATAGTACAGCATGTGTCAGACATTACCCACATAAGTTACAAGTTATTATGTACAAGTATTGGTTGAATGCCCACAGTTTGACAAGTCACACAATGCAAGCCCATTTTTTACAGTTTTAAAAGACATGGACTTATCGCGCAATGTAAGCCCTTTCTTACATATTTATGAAGGCCTCGACTTCAATAATACAATGGACCACGTGTATTTATTATTTGTTTGGATACATTATGTATCAACAAAACAGTCCAGTAACAGGGACAGAACAGTCATGTGCAAAAGTCCAAATTGGCTCTTCATGAACAAAATTCAGTTAATCTGGGATTAGCCATTGGCACAAATACATTATAAGGGACAAGGGGAAATGTGCCAGATGTAAAACAAAAACAGAGAATAACAAAAACGTATTTAGCAAATGATTTCTTAACTGTTTACATTATTTTTGTTGAAGACACAAACCACAGAATTGCAATCAATTATGCAAGTGTACTTAAAAGTCTAGAAAGAAAATTCCACAGCACTGCAGTGGTTGAAATGTCACCTTCCATCACTTCCATAATCTGAAGAAAATACTGGTAGACTATATAAAAAGCTGACCTTACAATAAATTTGATAAAACCTTTTTTCTGGGGTCAAGCGTCACTGTACAGCCACACCTCTTGTTACTTAATTTATTATTTATTTGACATTTGTTGACTGGGAGTGTCCAACTGATTAAAAGCCCGTTTTTCAGCGGAGGCCCAGAGTGAAAAGGTCCACAACAGCACAAATAACTAATAACAGACAAACAATAATGAAAAAGAACATATAAGTGAATAAAATACAGTACGTAAGAGAGTATATGCTTGCTTGAAGCAGTAGTAATCCTATGTACATTTTACAGTATGAGTACAGTGAGGAGAGGCAGTGAGCATGATATTTTGAGAGACGGTATGTCAGAAGTTATGCTAAATATAGCAACTCTGAGATTACACAGCAGTGGGGGAAACTGAAAATTCCTTAACTCCCACTGTGTATGTATCTTGTATTAATAATGATCCCAGAAACTGACAAACTGACAAATTGTGAATCAAACAAACTAGTCACAAAATGAACATTTGATAAAACAGAGTGATACAATTATTCATATAATTCAGTATAGAAATCAGGCAAGTATAGCTTTTATCATACAATATACACAAAAGGCAGAATTCGGTTCACTTTGAGGCATAATGCACAATATTTATAGCAAGTAACTTTTTTTAAAAAAACAAAAAAGAAAGTGGAAGAATTTTAATATTGCAGTTGTTTATTCATGTATGCATTTATATAGCTTCAGGACAAATGGGTTTTAAGCTGAAATATTAAGTGTGTAACCTGACGTTGTAGTTGAGAGCCATCATAACCTCTCAGATTGCAACTGGTGTGTCCTATAAATGCTTGGCTCGAAGTGGTGGGCAGTAGCTTTTTACAAAATCATATCTTTTTATTTTATTTTACAGTACGGTGCATATAATCTAAACCTTGGGATTCAGGAACAATCATATAGGCTTTCAGCAAAAGCCTACACAATGTTTACATATTAGCACAATGAGCAGCATTGCTAAGTGCATATGCATACTGCTCATCGCACTTACACAAATACAGACACATTTTGTGGTCAGCAACAGTGTTTGTGAGCATAATAATGTATAGAGCAGCATGAGCACACACAATAAACTAACAGGCTTGTCTATGGGCAACCCTGTTAAGCATGCTCACTTGGGCAGCGCAAAGAGCTACATAAGGGAAATAATGCATGCTGTACACAGGCAAGAAAAGTGTACTGAATGTGCTCTGCACATAAATAAAATGTCTGAATACAGGAATAAGTAAAAGGAATGGGTAAATGGCAAAGGCAACTACAATACTTGGGTTACCAGGCTGGCAAAGTGTACTGAGGACAATGTGCACAGAAGTCAAAGAAATGCATACAGAAATATGTAAGAGGAGAGGGTAAATGTTCAAATTGCAGTAAGATAATTGATTTAAAGGTGCTTATGTCACAAAGACATTTTTCTAATAATAAAATCGTGCAATATGTATGCCATAATAATAAATCGTGGTCGTACTTCTTTAGCAAATATAGGCAACTTAAAGCAGACCTGATTTTATAGGATGTGACAGTTATGCAAGTTAACATTGTAACACAAGGGACCACATGAGAAATGAGTGTCACATACATGCTAGGTTGAGATGACGGGTAACAAGGACAGTACATACATTATGGGATATTTGCATAGCATGCATTTTGTCAATGTAAGAGTTTAGAAATACTAATGGTTCATAAGCCATAATCTCCTTTGGCAAGAATCTAACCCATCCCATTAATGTCACCAGAGAGCTGTGCATCAACTGTGTATGCCACAGAAATGGGCACAATACACGTAGGAGAAGAATTACCCTTGAAAGGAATTATGCACTTTAATATTATAATGGTTATGCATTGCATAGGTGTGTGTGTGTGGTTTTACACGTGTGAGCAGAGTGTGACATATGTAATGCCCTTGCATCAGGCACTCCTGCCTAACACAGTTATTGTCCAGACAGATAAGAGCAGATGTAAACACCACACTATGATGAGATGTATTCCACAGAACTGTGCATTGTTGGCATCTATCACAGGAGGTAGCAATGGATATTGTCACAAAATGAAATTAATGTTAGAATTAGGAAAGTATCCTTGGTAATGAATATCCCATCAGCATGTCAGACTGATTGCAATTAAATGAGTACTCTCATGTGCACAAAATTGTGATCAGTCCTATTTCAATGTTCCATGGTCAAGGACGATTTCTCTGTATTTTTGTACACATACCACCCAAAAACTGGAGTGCACTCATGCACACCAGAGTACTCAATGATTGTGCCACAGTAGCACTCTCATCATGACAATGGCAGAACAAATGTCTACTTCCATGAAATCCAAAGGTACATTCATATGTGTTCATGCAACATATCAAGGAATAAGACTGATATGATGTAATGACTTTATGACGTCAAGGCATTCACACAAAATTATTCCCTATGCTAGAATTGAACATCAAGCTGTAAAGCTCCTCCAACTAACAATATGGCTATTAGTCACATGTGCCACAGTAGTAGAAATGCTATCACAGATAGTACAAAATGAAGACTAAGCAACACAACAACACAGCAGTAAATCCAAAAGCGAAATCTTCACAACACAGCTTTAATGAACCGGCACAACAGAAACTCATTCAATAAGCATTTTCGTCTAGTGTTAGACTTCTTCAGACTGCTATCACAGCTGTTAAACTCCACCTATGTGAAGTCAGTTGGTCAGTTGTGCTTTGTTTTCTCATATTTTTTTATCAACTAAAATGGATGGAGGAGGCCTCTGCCACTCTAAACATTCACAGTAGAATTGGTAGGGATGTCATTCTTGTAAGACTGTTGAGCAGTCAAATGCTTACACTCGATCAATGATGGTTTGGAACACTTGCCTAAGCATTGATAAAATCAACACCATAGTGGGATCACTGAATGTGCCCTGGTAGAAGTGTATCGCCAATTGTCATATGTGTGGTTATGTGAAAGCATTACATCATGTGTATGAATTGAGGAATAAGCGTCCCTATAATTACTTAGGAATAATTTTTCTGTATGTCTGACAACGTTGCCTGATGCCAGGTATAGCCAGACACACCAGTTGCCATCTGCCATTGTCACTGTGATGGTAGAACAGCAATTGTGTACAATGTAGATAAAATCCCATATTGGAACACATGCCTTAATTAGGCAACAATGTACATTACATCATGTCATGTCCTCAATCCTGAGGAGGCATCTCACTACAACTGGATGGGAGGATGATTTATCCAAATGACAAAAATCAGTCTTCAATGCAGCCTTTCAAAAGGATTTTTAGAATAAACTCTTGCAAGAGGAGACATCTACACACTGATATGGCACATATTTGTGACAACATTGTTAATAACATGTGCATTGACTGTAAGCAGTTATGTCATAATTTCAGCAATATACACTTGACATCACAAGCTAATGACAGTTTGCTGAAACACAAGCGCAACTTGAGATTTATATTACAGCTGTGACGCTGCACATTTCAATGGATGACATCATCGTTGTGTATTACCTTGATGTTTCTGCAAAAGTGGTGCAGAACACACTGCATAGATATAAATCATATATTTATTTGCAGCCTGTTCTGCATGGCAAGATGAAGAAACACAGGCTTGCAGAAGACAGTTATTCCTGTGTTTGAACTCCTTTCCTATCTACTGACACAATGCAGATGAACGTCTATTATAGGTACGCACCACAGAAGTCTTACTACATGTGAGTCACACTGCATCTTTAAAGGGGTAACATCAGCTTTATCACTCAAAGGAGATGTGTGTACAACAATGACTTCTTCAGACATGTGAGACTCTAAATATTGTGAATACTAAGTGGTATAGGACACTCCTTCATGGAGTCTGCATGTCCTCCCTGTGGTCATGTGGGTTTTCTCTGGGTGCTCTGGTTTCCTCCCACATCCCAAAGACATGCTGTAGGTGGATTGGACACTCTAAATTGGCCCTAGCATGAGTGCATGGATGTGTGCCTTCTGTGGAAGGTTGGGTGCCGGGCTGGCAACTCGACACCATAAAACTCCACTGCCAATCATGAATGGACAGGTAATCCACTGTGGCGACCCCTAACCAGGAAAAAGCCAAAAGAAGATGAAGAATAGGACACTCCTTCATCCATTTGTATTCATACACACACACACACACACACACACACACACACACACACACACACTTGCTCACACACACAGTAAGCAGAGTCATATTGCTGTATTTGAACTCCCTACCTACCTTCACAATATACATGCAAGTGTATTATAGGCACGTGGCACAGGAAAAGTGGTATGAGAGACCGTTATTGAAATGGTTACCTCATCAGTGTGTTGCAGACAGTATGTGTTTGTGGACAGAGTTAAAAGGGAATGTGAGACTGATCTGACCATATATATGTTTCTTGTCAGTGGGAGTCAAATGAGCACAGCTGTTGAATTAACCCTCCAGTGATGCTATGAACCCACCATCAGACACACACACACACACACACACACACACACACACACACACACACGTTGACTGCTGTGATATTAGAACCCCCTACATATCTAGTTATACAATATAGTGGACACAATACTTAATGCAGCATGGCTTATAAATAGGAAATGGCAAGTATCATGCAGCAATTAGACAGGTGAAATACTTGCTTACAGTCAGGGCGTACATCTCAACTCTCCCTGGTTTTCTGGGACATCCCTGATTTTGGCTCAAACAAATTTTAGCTCTGTCCCTCTTAATCCCTCCAAAAACTGATGACTTTTGCAGGAAAGCTGGTGAATTACATTTATTAAATAATGACAGTAATTAGATATATAGACTTCTTTTATTTCAGAAAATGTCTATAAATTCACATTGTCTTAATCTTTCAATGTCTTAAGCTAATATCACTGATATTTT
Organism: Protopterus annectens; assembly: GCF_019279795.1. Classification (NCBI taxonomy): domain Eukaryota; kingdom Metazoa; phylum Chordata; order Ceratodontiformes; family Protopteridae; genus Protopterus; species Protopterus annectens. Next base: position 259,831,917 of record NC_056748.1, on the reverse strand, counting down.
AAAAGTGTCCCTGATCATACCTGATTATTTCTTGATTTGTCCCTGATTCTGTTGAAATCTGTCCCTGACTGGTTGAGAGCTGTGAGTCAGGGTACCCCACAGGGCTCTGTCCTATGCCCTGACTTGTTTATATTGTATCTTTCAGACCTAAAGGCATGTTACAGTGTATATGCAGATGACCTGACATTGGGTAAACTGATTATATGTGTTACAGATAAGTCATATCTGCAAAAGAACGTAAGTAAATTGACCATTTGGGCACAGGAGAACAATATGTTAGTAAATACATCAAAAACTAAGCATATCAGATTTGGGAGGCATAAATTGAAAGGTGAATATTTAATACAGCACACAGTGATTGAAACTGCAGATTCATTTAAGGACCTGGGTATATGGATAGATACAGCTTTGAGTTTTTTTTAATCATGTCAGTCAATTAGTTAATGATAGGTATAGAACTATAGGTTGTATAAAAAGATTTAGAATGTCTAGAAAATCAGAAATGATGAAGTCATTGTTTGTTAGTTACATTAGACACAGACTTGAATATGGAATAGCAATATGGAAACCTTATAATAAAACAAGCATGAATAAACTGGAAAGAGTACAACAGAAACATACCAATGGTATCCATGGATGTGAAAATTTAAGTTATGAAAGACTAAAATATCTGAACTTGTAAGTGTCTCTTATAGATATCTAAGAGTTGCTCTTGTTTAGGTATATAGGGCATTTAGAGATGACGACCTTTAGGAATGCTTGGGGTTATCAAAAATGTAGTAGAGAATCATCAGACAACATAGGTAGAAGATTCTAAAGGAGTAAGAAGTATACTAATTGGTTCTTTGAGAGAGCAGTTGATGCATGGAACAGATCAAATTACATAAAAGCAAGCACTAGTTTAGATATTTTAAGAAGAGCCTGCACACTTTTTATGGGAGCAAGTGTTTTGGTATATTGGCAGGGTAGAAGGGCATTAATGCCCATGCTTGAAATCTTTGTATGTATGTATGTATGTAATGCAAGCGCTGCTACAGCACTCTGACTTTTATTGCATAAGAGTGCACTTTATTGAGGATGACATCACCATTATGTTGCACAGAAGCTCATGTTAGTAGAAGTGTCTGACATTGATGTGGATTCACCCTGCAGTGTAAAATTTTCTCCACACTGGACAAAGTCCACTTGTTACCTAACTTTCTCTGTGGCACAGTGTGTAAGCTCAGTGACATAAATGAAAAAGTAGATTTGAATCGGGTTTAGAGTCTGGTTTGCATATCATTTAACAAAGGGTGTCAGAATGTGGTTATAATAATTAATTTTGTTCATGATAGTAAGACTACATAGGAATGAGTATACTAAATATGCTGATTGCCCAAATTGTGGCAGGATGTGCAGTAAAAGTATTAGGAAGACAGCAGGATTCGTTACACAATTGTAGCCTCCATTATACTTTATGTGATACCCAGAAGTGTGATACATATGGAACAGTAAGTGTACCTCAGTTTATTACCCTAACTTTGTTTTACATCAGATGTATTGCTATTTGTACTAAGCTAACCATACCAATGAGGTGTAAGGCAAAAACTCACTCCATTTTGCAATACCAGCTGAATTGCCAGTTAGCGTCACATACAACACTTGCTTGTTGCCAGATTCCCGCACAAATGTAGAGGACTACAACTCATAGAACAGAATGGGGTACACAGATACATAGGCAGCATGTACAAATGGAAGACACTTATGAAAACAGGCAATAAGAGTTTCAAAATGAAAAATTAAGTTTATAAAATTGAGTATTATCTCAACACACCGCAAAATAAATCCTACTTCATATATGTGAAAATCACACTATTGATGGGACAGAATCTATTCAGTCAATGGAAAATGCAGGTATCAGTCTTCAGCAAAGAAATTAGAATATGAAAATGCCATGTGGTGAAATTTACATCTATCAGCCTAATAAACAGTCAACAGTAAAAAGGGATGAGGGAGAGAAGGGCCGAAGATAGAAAAAGATGGACAGAGACATCTATCATGCTCTGTATCACTAACTGATCACTATGGAGATGTCGAGGCTGTACAAAATACAAAACATGATTAAGACATGAGTAGAATAACGGTGGTTTATTAATTCTTCCTTATAGGCATGAATGTGTTTGCAATCTTTTTTTTTTTTTTTTGCAGAAGTATTCAAAATCTGTTATTTGAAGGTCATAACTGGATAAAAATTAAGATGCATGTCCTGAAACATATCACAGAAGTATGGCATCACAATAACAAATAATGTGACATGCATCTGGAATCTTACCTTTGATGCCATGGGCAAAAATAAATCTTCAGACAAGTGATTTATGTCCACAGTCCTCAGAGGAAGTTGCACATTGTTACACTGAGTAGTCAAAGAACTGCTAGAGTAACTGTTGACAAGCACTGCCTTTATGCTGTTTTTACCCTGTATTCCTACAGAGCAGCATGTTTAAGCACCTTTGCATGAGGATAACTACACTACTGTGGGTGATACCAACCGACCAGGTTTTCCCATAAGACATAAGCAGCCATTTACTGTCACTCAGTATTTGTGTTTGATGCCAACTCTGCATAAATACTGTGGACAAAAAGTGAAGGCTTTCTTATCAGCCATTACTGGTCCTGTGTATTGTGTGTGATTCTAATTTTTGGCTAGCTCAAATGTGTAAAAAAGTGGTGAAATGGGGAGGGCAAGCAGAGGGGAGAACAGAAGGAAAAGATTAGAGGTATTTGCAGGAAGGGTATGGGAAAGAACTGCAGCTATCTACTCCTTCAGAACATAAATGTAGAACTGCAGACAGAATATGCTGAATTAGGACTGTCACCACACCAAGGGTAAGTGACAACAACAGAATGGAGGACACCATGATTGGGGATAGGTATTGGACTTCAGGGGTGCACCCACATTAAGTCTGAAAACAGAAAAAAAATCTGTTTTTCATCCACAGAACCGTCACCACTATCTCCTGTGTCAATGTTCTATGTCAGTACTCAATGTGTCATCATCTATGCAATGTGATGAAGCACCTTTTCTACATGGCCAATTTGGACACCAAGGCTGCTTCCCATGATGCCCACCACCAGCCATGTCAGCTCTTGTGGGGTAAAAAAAATTACCACCCCCACTATTACTACTACTACTCCCAGAGGGACCAGTGCACCAAAAGCTGGGGCGGAGTTATCTGACACAGATGGAGCAAATAGGCTAGGGATTGTGGAGGCAGCACTGACAGGTTGGGACCCTGAGATGCTGGATGTCAGTGCAGCAACCTGTGGAGGGATGGTGGGCTGATCTGCAGTGGTCACCTTACCTCTCTGTTGAATGTCAGTTTTTGTAAGCAGAACTGTATGACAACAGAACATTTTAAGCCATATAAAATACCCCCCCCCCAAAAAAAAAATAATAAATAAATAAATGAGAGAGAAGGGGTTGGGTGAAACAAAAAATGGTGAGAATTAGATCCATGGCATGTCACATGACTATATAATTTCACAAAATATACATTTATATGTATCCAGTTTATACACCTTTGCTATATCCATATGAGATGGTAAAGTCTTACTCTGTTGAACCAATTGCACTGCTGTAGTAAAATAAATCTAGCATACATACCCCTTGTCTTTCAGAGGTGATTTAATCTCTCTTGTTGTGCCTCACTGTTTGCTGTAATGGCTTCAGCACCTGTACAATAGACAAAAAGAGAAGAAGGGACATGAATGCATAATGAATACCAGTCTTGCCTGTCTACTGCATTCTCTAGATTTTTTATGCTGATAGGTCAGGATACTTACACAACTGAGGGGTGTTAGCCGTTTTAAACTTATCTTCCCATTAGCTAAGGAGGTCCTTCTTGTATCATTTCTGGTCACTTTACTGGTGATGACAGTTCTCTCCAGTGCGTGGGATGTCAGCTGCACTGAAGACAGTCTTAGCTAAACTGTTCCAAGCCTCAGTCTTATACTGAGACCCAGTATAGTCTCCCTGCAGCAGCCTATGGCTGCAGTGCTTCAGGAGGAGTGCACAAAAAAAATGGAAACCTCAAAATCCCACCTTTGTGCTTTACATTTAGCACCATCATCTCACTCAACAGCCATGTCTGCAGAAGTCTAGCAGCAACTGAACTGGTGCCAAATTCCAATCTCACATTTGACAGCCAGTACACAAACATGCACAACCATTCCAGCTGCATTTGCATGATGGAAAGCAGAGAAATATATTACCAAACAGAGAGGAAGGTATTTTCACAAGCAACAATAAAGGCGTGAAACACGGCAGTGAGATTTGCCATGTGTGATGCTCAACCTATTCACACTTTTTCAAATGGTCAACACTAATATGCTTAATGGCTTGGCTTGTAAGCATAAGTCTTTGAGGGATCAACTTGGATGACATGGGACATACTGTTTTGGGAATTATACATTATAAAAAGTTACTAAAGCAACTGAAAAAATTGAAGAAAGTTATTAAAATAAAAAAAAAAAAAAAATACTTCAAACTAAGAAAGAAACCATCATGCAATCCAACTGGTATTTAACACTTTTGTTACTTTATTAGTGGACAGAACTTCTTCAGAATATGAAAGTTACTAAGTAGAAATCATATATAAAGGCTGCAATGTAAGAAAAACCAGCCCCCATGCAAGGATGACTTAGTCACTAACAAGTACATGTTGATGTGGTAAACCAATTAAAAGAGTTAGGGTAAACACACTAGTTGTGTTGTATTAGGTATGAATCAAATATATGGAATAAATAATGCATAATCTTCAAGCCTTTCAACCATGTTCATTATAGATATATTGCATTCAGTAGGAAAGGAAATATATTTCTGATAGGCCTGCATGTGTATGATTTTAAGACATCCTGTGAACTGCATTCTCATAGAAGAGACAGTATTACTGTTTGTAAATATATATTAGATGACAGACTTTCATGAACTGAGTAATACAGACTGGGGTATGATACATACGTTCACAACACATACTGTCCTGACCACAGAGTTGGGCTACATGTGAAGTCAAGATGATTTATACTAAAGTATTCTGCCCATCATAAATATGCAGGTGCATTGTAATTAATTATCATAATTGTCATGCCTAAACAATTACAAACACACAATTACCTGGGTGTCATAAGCAAGTGATTAATTAGATACGCTCTCCAAAGCCAAACTTCATGCCACACAAGTATGAAGTGACAAACTTCATAACAGCTATGCAGATGGGAACTGAAAGTTCGACTGCTGAATCCTACACTAAGGCACTGGATGAGCACATCCACTCATGCATGAATCGTGCCATCCCAAATAGAACCAAGATGCACTCTTCCAAAAAAAGGAAGCCAATCTGGTGGTCCCCTGCCATAAACAAACTTTACAACAAAAGAAGAAACTGTTGCAGAAAAGAGGAAAATCCCGGGATGCAAAAAACTCCCTTACCAGCCTCAGTACGAAGCTAAGATCCCTCATAAATTCCTCCAAAGCTAGATACGAAAATAAAATTGTCAAAGATTCCAAATACAATCACAAGGCATTCTACAAATATGTCAAGAATCTAAATGGCAATGCTAAGATCTGGTCTGAGCTACAACAGAATGGCATTAAATATACTGATCTCAAGGATATTGCCAATATCCGGGCAGATCAATTCAGTGCCAACTTCACCCCCCCCTCACCCCCTAAATGGCCCATCTCAATACCGGAAGACTGCCAAATTCCAGTAATAACTGCCACACAAGTAATAAAATGCACTCTCCAAAGCTAAGAATACAGCATCCATGGGACCAGATGACATCCCAGGCTGTATTACATGAACTACAAAATGAATTGGCACCTCACCTAAGTGTCATGTTTAATCATAGCCTCATCTCAGCCTTCGTGCCTACTGAGTGGCACACAGCTACAGTTATCCCACTCCACAAGGGGGAATCCACCTTGGAACCCGGGAACTACTGCCCCATCAGTCTGACAAGCCTGATCTGCAAAGCCATGGAATGTATTATTATAGAACTTGTAAACAAAGACATTGGCAACCTTCAAACATTGGACCCCACCCAGTTTGGGTTAGTGAAGGGCCGATCTTGTCTCCTGAACCTGATTGACTTCTTCAAATCAGTCTCCAGAGCTGTGGACGATGGTAAAATGGTCCACGTAGCCTATCTGGACCTCACCTAGGCCTTTGACACCTTCCCCCACTCTGGAATCATACATAGACTTACTAAGCTGGGCATTAATCCCTACATCACTCGATGGGTTACCAGCTGGCTTACTGACAGAACCCACACTGTAAAAGTAGCAGACTCCAAATACAGCTCCAAACAAGTGATAAGTGAAGTACCTCAGGGTTCAGTTCTGGGACCACTCTTGTTTGGCATCTACTTCTTTGAAGTACAGGTCAACACTAAGGGACTCTGGCTAACAAAGTTTGCAGATGACTGCAAACTGGGAGCCATTATTGAATCTCCAAATTATGTGAACACTCTACAAAAGGGACTTACAGATACAGATGGTTGGTGCCAGAGCCATGGGCTCAAGCTCAATGCCAAGAAATGTATAGTTATCCCCTTTGGGAAAAAACATGTACCCATGAATTACCACATAGGTAGCAGTACACTAAACACCGAAAGTGTGATAAGAGACTTAGGGACACAGGTGGACAGTGGTCTCACCTTTGATAACCACATTGTCACAACAGTCAGGAAATCCTTCTATGTGGTACACCTTATCACTAAGGGATTTTAATCCAGAAAAAAGGAGGTCATTGTCCCACTGTACTCATCCCTCATTAGACCCATTATAGAATACAATGCCCCATTTGGTATGTACCTCTCAAGACATCTGCAACAACTAGAAAGGCCGCAGAACTACCTCACTAAAAGAATCACAGGCCTAAAGCAGATGCCCTACGCTGACTGCTTTAAAAAACTCCAGCTATACTCTGTCACATATCGTCTACTCAGAGGCAATCTCTGCTTAACATACAAGACCATGTAAAACCCTGAGCTGCTGGACATGCTACACTAAAAGAAATCCCAATCCCTCAGAACTACACATTCCAGGGATCTAAACCTTGTCATCACAATAAACAAAACATGCTGGAGGGATAAGTTCCTGACCCAGAGACTCCCCAGACTCTGGAATAAACTGCCCATACATGTCAAGCAGAGCACCTCTTTGGCCCTTTTCAAAAGGAACCTTGACAATTGGATGGGAGAAAGGAAATTCACCCCAGGGATCACATCAGTCACCCTGCTAGACAGGGATCCAGGGAAGTAAATAGTGTGGGAAGAAATAGCCAGGGAATTGTTATGTTAGGCTTGTATAGGCCCTAGTACTAACCTATAAACCTATTACTGAATATTTCTTGCAATCAATAAACTTATGATAGCCATTTGTATGTAGTGTTAACTTCCTAGTCAAAGTATTGTTAGAAACTGTATTCTGACACCTTAGGTGAAAATAAGTATTACCTGGATTTGAACCCTGGATCACATATGTTCTGTTTTTGAAGTCAGTGCACATATACCTTGTGCCACAGTTACATTTGCCAAGCAACTGGATGCTCTCCATTTAGTACTCTTCAGAGTGCTGACACCCCCACATTGCTACTAAGCCTGCTTGCACTACAGACGTCTGCCCAAATAAAATGTTTCACTTTTTTCCTTAGGCAGGTAAGCTTTTTTGCAAGCTGTTCAGCAGGGAGCAAGTGCAGAAGGCAAGAAACAGAAACTAAAACCACAAGAAGTTGTGATAAAGTAACTCATAAATCAGGAGTAATAATTTCCACATTCCCATTACAAATGGATGGATCTGAAACCTAGAGCAACTCTGTTATGGATCCAAAGTCACTGCATTTACAGCTTGTCATAATTCTGTTATGGGTCCAAAGTCAATGCATTTATAGCTTGTGCCACAGAGAGAGGTATATATTATGGGCACATCACTCACTCATTACAAAAACTGTGCAGCAGTGATAGGAGTTTTTGCCCTAATAAAGAATATGGACATTTAATTTTTCACTTTTTCCTTCACATGTGAGCCGTTTGCACTTTGTTAAGCAGCATACAAATTACAATGGCAAATAAAAACGTAACAATTTATATGCTACACCAGAAAACACAAGGACTAACATAACTTTTCTTTCCATTTGTCAACAAAAGTTAAAAGCTACATTTTCACATGAACTACTAACATTACAAGCAGTATGTTGCTTCAAGATGGATACAAACCCTGCGTAATGATGTGAGGTATTGCCATCTGTGCCAGGGGGAATAGGGCAGTGCATGTGTAACATATGCCAGCATAGTTAGCTGGTGTTTTATAAATAACTTTGTGTCACTTAACTATCACACTGACTTGTACAGATCCTCATGTTAAAAATATAGCAACAGTGTTATTATACCAGATTAAATGTTTATGTTTAACAAAGAATTCTGAAAGAGAATAGTAGAGGTTTTTGAAACTGTTCTATAATTTTCAAATACTGCAACAGATCTTAGCAAAGCTCTGAGTGTATATTGTACCAGAATCAGGTGATCAAATGTGATGACATTATATAATCATCACTGAGAAGATGGATCTCACACAGCAGCATGTTTTGTTTTGTTTTTGGAACCTAATATAAAAATCTATGACAGTTATGACAGTTATCACAGTTTGGTTGAGTTCAGTTCAGTTAGTTGGAAGCTCATCACCTTGCCTTGTGGAAGTAAGCATCTCAACATCCTATGTTGCCTTGCTGTATTAATTAACTTACCTAGGCAACAGTTATTCTCTAGATAGTCAGGAAATACAGTGAGAGTAATTAAGTAGCATTTTATTGCATCTGTTTGAATCTGTCAACTGTGTTATTTTTTTATTTCTCCTGTGATTGAAACTCTGATGTTTATTGTACTTTGATATTTAGTATTCTCATGTTTTCTATTTTATTATTTATTACTAAATATTTTATGCCTTTCATTGTGGCTGGTCGTTTACAGAATATTTTTAATGTCTTGAGAATACCTGTGCTTATTTTAGTGTTGCCTTGACCACTCCAAAAAGCCTGGCTGCTTTGTTTACATTATACTATTTATGTTAGTATTGATTTTACTCAGTATAATTGGATACCTTTGTAAGAGCCTGACAGTGGTTGATTGGTGGCAGCAAGATTACCTTATAGTCTGGGATGGAGGGGTACAGCTAGTAAATCTGCATCAGCCTTCTCCAGGAGTGTGTGTTTGTGTGTGTGTGTGTGTGTGTGTGTGTGTGTGTGTGTGTGTGTGTGTGTGTATGAAAATCAAATACCCAGGTGTGGGTATGTCAGCTACTTGGAAATGGGACACAGTGCTCCAAAGTGAGCCTTGTTTGGGATCTGGAGAGACAGAGAATCCAGTCTCAGTGGAGTGTGTTCCCTGTGTGCTCTTGGGGGTAAATGTGTTTGATGCAGAGAGGTGCATTTGAAAATACTGTGTAGATTCATTCCTGCTTTTAGTGACTGTCTCTCACTGGTATCATTGGTGAGGATTGAGACTCCTTGATTACTGGCCCAGAATAAAGAGAGGCCATCACACCAGGCATCTTCTTTCCTGTTTTATTAAACTAATTTCATTTATAAAATTTGCTACAGTGTTACTTAGGTGACATGTAAAGAGCACTGTTGCAAAGTGCTACTGTGCCAGTCTACCATGCACTAATGATAGCATTCAAAATTAAGTTCCTAAATTTTTAATTTTCCTCATTTTTTCTCATTAAGGAGAGAAAGAACACTGCAGTGCACATTAACTTTACTCATATTAAAAATGGTTATGCTTCTTAATACTCAAGAAGTACAGCCAACATCAACTGTACCTAATTTATACATGAACACTAAAAGTGCTGCAACTACAACTCAACATAATAGATAGTGACCAGCAAATACTTTGCTTACAGCTAAAACACAGCAAAGAAAAGAACTTGAATACTGGACAAAGTGGTCACCCATTTTAACGTTTCTAACTAGCTAAATATACAGTTGTACTTCTATTATGTGAAAAAGAATTCCACAGCCTGATTTGCTAAAGTACTAACCTACTATCTTTCTTCTTAACAATGAAATTAAGAAAAAAAAAAACAGTAACAGCTGGTTTAGGGTGGAGAATGCTGTAGACATAAAGAAAACTAAAAATACCTAATGCTGGCCACGAAAACTAGGATATTTAGTATCCAATTAAAAGTTAATTAAGTTCAGATCAGTTACTAAATAACCACTGGAACGAGACTCAAGGTGGTAATAAACACAAACTTAATAAATAAATAAACACATAAACAAAAGAAAACACCAAAAACCATCGACAACAGGCTGAACTCTCAGAATACTTTATTGCATTAAAGTTTATTCAGTGATTTTATTTATATTCTATTATATGCTTATTTAAAATCCAATTATCCAATAAGCTTCTCCATTTAATTAATAACACAATAAACTTTAAAGTACGTTCAACATTTAAAATGTCAGAAACATTAAAAACTATACATAAAAACTGCATATAAAAATGTCCATACATAAACTCATTTTAATTACTAATGGCAAGTCTTTATTCTTTCAAAAAACATTTTATGTTAAAAGTCTCATTAAGACTGGGTGGTGTATCTGCATTTAGTCTTACTTGCCATTCTGTTTCCTCTCTTCCCTATAGTATTTTTATAGTCACCCAACCTTTTATCAAAGCTAACACTTTGTAAGACTGAAAATAAAAACTTTTTGTATTTGTTACAGTTAGCAGTATGCTTATACAAAGCATTCCTATTGTCCTTCTTTTTAATATCATAAATGTGTTCTCTAATTCTTTTGCCCAGACTTCGACTAGTCATGACAATATAAAAAGATGGGCATCCAGAGCAAGTTAAATAAGGCCATTGGACCCATTAAACATACCAGGTACTTTTATAGTGTGATAACTAAATAAATAAATAAATGATCCTTCATTAATAAATCTACAAATCAAACATTTATTACATTTAAACATTCCTATCTTTCTTTCTGTGTGAGTTAAAAACACTTCAGTATTATCATGTTTTAAAAGCTTCTTAAGAGTATTTTCTTTGTTATATACAAAAAAAAAGTTTACTACCAAATAATCTAACCAAATCACTATTCTCCTCTATAATTTTCCAATTATTTATAATTATGTTTTGAATGCCTGTACTATCTATGGTCATAATACTACTACACCTGGGCATATTATCCTTGAATTGTTTAACAGAGGTTCATTCAACTGTATTCTTATTTGTCTTAAAACCATATTTTAATATAGGAGCTAATGCACTAGTTTTTTTTAAAGTAATTTCTTGACCAATTTTATCTAATACCTTGGGGTCATATCCCCTCTCTATAAACAATACTTTAATAAACTTCATTTCTTCTTCAAAATTCAGATCGGTGCTAATCATCCTGGGGGCCTTTATAAACTGGCCTCTACGAATATTATTTTTTAATAAACATTGGATGATTACAAAAAAAGTGTAACAATTAAAATATTTTTTTACAATTAATATTGGTAAAAAAAATCTTGCTTAACCACATTCCATTTTAACTGAATATCCAAAAAACTCACTATCCTTCTATTTACCCCTTAAGTGAATTTAAAAAAATGTTGAACTTGCATTTAACTTTCCAATAAATACATCTAGGCCTATAACTTCCTCTGTAAACATAAAAATAAATCATCAACACATATTTTGTAGAAAATTATACCAAGACCATTGATAGCATCAGGTAGCAGCTCCTTTTCTCACCATCCTAAAATTAAATTTGCAGAGGCGGATTCTACCCTGAAGCCCATGGTCACTCCTCTTTTTTTGTTTATAATATTTATTGTTAAATAAAAAAATATATTCTTTAATAGGATTTATAACAAAATACAATACAAATTAATATTATTCTTTTCAAAACTAGTATATTTGTTTAAGAAAAAACTCATCTGGAGATATAGAGATGAATAATGATATCACATCTACTGTAACAAAATATCTACCTTCACCATAATTATAATCACATGGTTAAAATAATCTTAGTTGATCTGAAAAATGCCAAGAATCCCTAATACAGGATTCTAACTTTTGTACTAGGTAATTAAAAATTGAATAGAAAAACAAGGAAATGGCTTCCATACTACTTTTAAGAGCAGATACAATTGGTCTAAAAGGGGGGGGGGGGGTTAGTGGCATGTTTGTGAACTTTAGGTATACCAAACATATACCTATTTTAGGATATTCAACATACAAAAATGTATACAGTTCATAATCTATTTCACCATTCATAAAATGTTCATACAAACAAGTATGTATATAATGAAAGAACCTTTGTATTTCACATATATTGACTTTCATATGTTCATCTAAATTACTTAACCTTTTTTCCACAGCTTTATTATAAGTATATACGTTCATTATGACCAACCCTCCCCCTTATCAGCCTTCATGAACCTTAACTGTTTATTATTTATCACTTCATACAAAGCTTTCCTTTCTTGCACATTTAAGTTATAAAAAGATCTCTGATTTTTACTACTCAAAATGTGTCTAATATCCTTTTCACATGGCATTTTAAAAGTTTTTAAAGTATGGTGAAGTGTAGGATTAAAAACAGATGGTCTCACAAATTTATCATAATTTATATCACACAGAATATATTTTAGGTTTAATTTTCTAATATAAAATTTTGGTTCCAGGAGTGTTTTAGCACAATTTGCTGTATGCCTAGGTTTCATTTTCAGTCAATTGTTTGTCAGACAAATTATATATTTTAGTCTCAACACTCATGTCTGGGTTCAACGTTTTATGATTCTGCTTCATCCTCTCCTCTGGTTAGACATTACTTTCTCTGCTGACAATTTACATTCATTTCTCTTTCACAAGAACTATCAGCTGTCTTATTGTCCATGTTCCTCAAGGAATATGAAGAAAAGTGAAAAGATTTGCCTGAAGACACACTAACTCCTGCAGATCCCACTTTAATGGAATCCAACTGATAAATTGCAGGCACCATAGTGGTGATGATCATACCTCTCAAGTGTACCTCATTATGAGGAACATACCTCATTTGGGGTCTTAAAAAGTTCAAGTTCCACATTGAAAGGGTCTGTCACACATTCAGTGTTAGAAATGTTTTAACTGCTATCCATGGTAAATAGAAATTAATAATTTTAATTTGTTAAAAGATTTTTTTATAAGTAAAAACCTGCATTCTTAAATAATCCTAGGAGCTTCCTAGATGAAGCTGTTAGTATGCCATTAGTAAGTGTACCGCATTTTGCCCATTTGTTCCACATTATGATAACTAGTTTTCCTCATTTTAGAGATGGGAGGTTGAGAACTATGGTGATGATATCATTGTTAGTTTTGTTGGTCTCAGTTCTTAAAGGGCTACTCTCAGAATTGTTGAATTTGGATTTCTTTGAGGAATTAATAAAAGTTTGAGGAATATCACTTTTATTCACATTAGCTGGAACAATGTATACAATTTTGGCATCATAAATGTCCATATTACGTAGAAGTTTCATTTGTTTTCTTGCTATGACAATTTTTTCATACCAGTCTACAGAGGTGAATATATTATTATATTCATTCTGAAGACTAGGCTGTTCAGTAAGCAATTTTTAGTTTTTTATTAACCATTTCTACAGAACTATTTAATTTGGCTAATAATAAACTATTGCTCTGTATTAATTACCCAAGAAAATCCAGTCCATCCTTGTTGAAAAACTGTATTAACTCCTGAAAGAATAGATCATCAGAAGTTGCGCCTTAAAAAACAAAGTCCATTCACTACTATGCTGATACTGATACAATATTCAAAATATTTATTTTCCAACAAGACTGCTCAAAATTTTTAAGCAATTTGTCAAAGTCCAAGGACAAAGTTCTAAAGTTATTTCTAAGACAGTCCCAATCTTTTGTTTGTGACTCATTTTAAAAGGGACATGAGTGAAAGTTAAAAAGACTGGTAACTCTTTTAAAAAGTGTATTGAACACCAGTAAACGTTTTACCTTCTGGAGTATCACCCAGAACAATAGTTTCATCAGTGTCCAAAGAATCAATTGAGTGATCTCTCTTTTTTCTTATCAGGATAGATGGAAACTGTACTACTCATGTTTAAAATAGCCTTCAGATTCTTATTCATCTCACCAGTAAGAAAAAACAAGTCATGCAATGTTCTTGCATGACTGTGTCAGAAGGATGGTAAGGTTGAGTAGTTTATCCTCACAGACTACGGCCATCAGAATTCCACTAGTCACAACTAAACCAAATAACAACTGGAACTAGAGTCAAGGTGGCAATAAACACAAACTATATAATCCAAACAAAACTACCACAAAGCATCAACAGGCTGAACTCTCAGAATACTTTAGTATGTTAAAGTGAATTCAACACTTTCAACTAAAACAATAGACTTCCTCAGAAAAACACTAACCCATTTAACAAATTCCATGATATACTTATTTAAAATCTAATTAGCCAATAAGTTTCCCTATTTAACCAGTTAGCTTATTGTGTCAACTAACATTGTTATATAAAATACCATAAATATTTAAAATACAAAATCAAGCAATTTATAAATAACCTCCAACAGGTAAATAACACATTATCTTCACATCTTGAATTACACTCACATTTTTAATTTGGAGCATGAAAAAACTGCAGCATTGATGTCCCTCAACTTTACAGTCTACTAAATTTTATTTTTCTTTTCTAATGAATTTGATATACCCACTTCACCATTTCCAAAATTCTTCATTAATGTAATGTTGTAAATAAAATGCCACATAAATGAGTATCTTCATCCCAGAATAACTGATATCCTGAGCCTAAAAAACTTTCCTTAAAGTTTTCATTCTACTTTCTATACAGATTGGAACTTAATAATATACAAAATAAGTTGTCATTCACAACCTTCTCATTTTTGCATTAATGTAAATTAATACATTCAGGTATACCTTCTGGTTAAAATATTATTTCCAAATAATTTGACATTGCATTTGAAATATGATTTAATGATTTCCTTATGTTGAATTCAAATAAGTACTCAGTACTCAGAGTTTTTGAGATGAACTGATCTGCTGTCTTAAAAAATGCCTATTATATGCTATTTTACCTTTACATCCAAATCTCCATTATTTCTAAATAATCCTTCTAAGATATGTTATGATTGTTAATTCTGATATTGTTCTTCACACATTTCCAAATATATATGAGTCCATATGTGTGTAACATTGTTTTGGCCAACATATTAATTTCCAAGTTTTAAATTTGTCTGCCATTTTTCAGCCTTACTTGATTTAACAGTTATTTCTGCTGGAAGTTTTATGACATTTTTCCAGTTTGATATCATTTCTGTATTGTCATTTCTTTTATCACTTGCTCTCCAGTAATAATATATTTTCCACTCTATTAAACTTTTCTGGAAAAGATGTTGGCATATAATTAAGGGCTTTATTCTAAGTCCACCAAAGTTAATTATCTAATCAATGTAAAGAATAGGTATCCCTTTCAATTATTTGCTTTACATATTCAATATTCCATTTAATTGATCCCTGCATCACAGAAGATATGTCTTACATATTTAATATCGTGTATCATATCTATCATCTTATTTTCAATCTGGAAGTATTTTCTTTCTTTCATTTTTTCTTTCTTACTTTCTTCAGCTCATGCATTCACTTTTTTTTACATCTGTGCTTTTCTCTTCAGTCTTCATATTTCTTTCTGTCATCAGCAAAAGTCATTGCTGACACTATTTTTAGAACATTTCACTTTTGATTAAACATTTATATATCTACATGTGTATGTGTTTATAAAGAATAGCCAGGATGCTAATGCATATCCCTGCCTCACTCCTTTTGTAATAGGTATTCAATATTCTTATACATGTTAAATTTTGTAAAATATAATTGTCATATTATCCTTATTAAATGCATCCAACATCCCTTCTTAGTCATGATTTGCCACAATTTAATTCTGATATTGTTAAAATGAGATTCTAAGACCAAGAATACTAAAAAGTAATAATATAGTATATTTTTCAGTTATGTGTTGCAATATATGGCATGTCTGTGAATCTCATGTCTAGCATAAACAAATCAAAGTTGAGAAATTTCAATTCTTCTACTTTTTAAGTATTCACTTAGATTACTTGAAGAAGACAGTCTACAATAATTTCAAAGTGAGGCAACCAAACCTTCTGTACTGGCTTTAGTAATACTAACCTGCCTTCTTAGATATGGCTACACATTCACATTAATGATACTGACATTTTTCTTCTATACTACACAATTTTCCATTATGTAAGTACTCACAAAGGTATTGGTGGATCCATGACTTTCTTTCATGACACTGTGCAGTACACATTCTTCCCCATTTGCCTTTTACTCTCGATGTACTGCAATATGTGTTCATGAAGTCGAATACATCCTACACAGTCACAGTAGCCTGCATTAGCTGTACTTCTGACCCATCATTTGCAGAGCTTATTCACCTTTATATTGCTGTTTATACTGTGTGAGGTAAAAAATAGGCTGTAATGTATAATCACTAGGCCCACTGAAGTGTATATCTTTATGGTCTGATTAAGATTTATAGTCTAGCTCAGTCTACAACTTTCTGTACAATAACTGATAAAATAACAAAACGGAAGGCACCCTGGACCAAGTCTTATCCTCCAGTGCTAGCACAGTTACTAGTATTGGTTTTATGCTTAGTTCCTTCAATAATCACCTCACCAACTACCTCTAATAATTATGTGATTAAAATGTGTAAGACAACTTGCATAATCTTCTTAACTAAAAAAAGAGGTTTAATGAAATAATTTTTGTAGCTTTTTTCATACTTCTATACTGGATGCAAACCATTTATTAAGCCAAGAGTTAGCTAAATAGTACTTTTAATGTGACATTTAATTTATACCTAACAATCTGGTTCCTCTTAGAAGGATGAGCACAAAACTAAAAGTTCTACCTTCAAGTAAAGCAGATGTCTTTGACTGCATGTCTTAACATAATAAACTTTAGAAGTAGTATCACAAGTGCAGACAGTAGGATAATTTCGTAATTTGACATGATAATGGAATCAGAGAAATTCAACAAGGAAAACCAAAAATATTGCTTTCTGTCAAACAATATCATCCAACAAAAGGCTTTGGTCAACAGTGTGTTTCATTGACATATTTTTAATTAATCACTTTTGGTCGACTAAAGAGATGGTCAACAGTTGTGCAAGATCACACAATTCTCAGGGTTTGGGAATATCCACCTTCCCTGATTTTGTGTGATCAATTGTTTATGTTTTGCCCATGCCAAGGCTTTTTCTCATTGCACATGTAGTAGTGAATCAACATTTGCATTTTTGACATACTGTAGTGTCTGTTTGAGAGATCACCATAGGTAAATGTCAATGACAGCTAATATAATCATCGAACAATATATACTGCCAAAGCATTTTGGAAAAATGTTTCTCAGCTGCTGATCACTGGAATTCACAACACAGCACAGCTTAATTTTTTTAATATATATATATATATATATATATATATATATATATATATATATATGTATGTGTCTACTTCAAATCAGTGAAAGGTGACATCATCGAAACCCAATTCATTGAGACTAGTTTGTCAAACATGTACATAATCAAATTGTCACAACATCGAATCCTGGAACATCAGACACACTCTCTGGATATATCTAACTAAGCTGCCAACTAAAAATGATACAATAAACGAACTAAAACTTTCCAATCATGTAGATAAATGAAGACCTCACGCTAAACCACACACAGAACATCCACTACTAAATCTTCCCATAACTCTACATGTTCTTAAAGAAACATAACTACAAGAAATAATTAAAACAGTACACTAACTGAATAACATCATTTATGGAGGGGCAACCCCCCCCATGTGGGGGCTCTGTCCCCTATACCCCCCCAAAATTAAATATATCAACTCCAAAATACCACTACTGTAAAGAAAATGGCATACCTACAGCTACATTAATAGTGCTGTAACTAATCACAAGTCAATAACCTCATTTTGAAGTTACAGGATTGGATGTGAGAATTCAATTATGTGCATATTCAGCAAACTCATCTTGATAAATTGAGTTTTGATGATGTCAGCTTTCTCTGATTTGAAGTAGACTCATGTGTATGTGTGTGTGTCTATATCTATATATCAATACACAAAGCATATATTTTAAATATATATTTTATATATATATATATATATATATATATATATATATATATACACAAAAAAACACACATATGGATCCCTATCAGATGACCGAGTTTTCAGAAACTCAAAACTCATATGGTTGGGACCATATAATTGAGTTTCCGAAAACTTGAAGATTTGAATGGAGATCGCAATACAGTGCAGAACCAAAATGTATCCTTCTCACTGTAGTGCAATCTCAGAGTTGGTATATATAATTTGCAGGGGGTGTGGGGGCATAGATTTTTTGTGGGGGTTTTTGGATGTGCAAGTTTTCAGAATTATAGATAGATAGATAAAAATACATATACATATATCATATTTTTGAGCAATGGATTTCATAAATGATTATGCACTTAACAAGATTTAATAATTCATGACTTTTTAAGCATATGCAATTCATGTAAAAACTATTTCCAGGCTGAAATAAATTCAGTAGAATGTAACTGCAATTTTTGTATTAGATTAATATATACTGAATATTAAGCTAAATAACACAAATTATATGTATTCGTGTCAATATTAAAAAAAAAAAACACCATTAAAGAGGGTGCCAGTGACTGGATTGAAGATATGACAATTACAAAGGAAAGTCAGGAAGACAGTAGCAATTTAAATACAGGAAAGTTGGATACTGAATGTCAGGTTAACTCTCTTGAGGACATTAGCATAAAAACATATACTAGCTATGGAATAACATTAAAAGGAAGGGGGTTAATGTTACATTTCTGAAAGATACAGAATTTGATAAATAGCATAAATAAGAAATGAAAGAGAGCACTAACACATAGTATAGCAAAGAAAAAATTAAGAGTGGTAAAAAAGGCAACATTTGTAGTGAGGGCATTTTGTTATCAAATGCTGACTTCAATTTAAGTCATGAGGAAAGTACTCTTGTAACACACAAAGATAACATATAGAAAGGCATAATATCAAGCATGAATAAAGGAATAATGGACTCAATTGAATCCATTGTAAATAAAGGAATCAATAGTTTCATTTGAAAGGGTGGTACAGACATTAATCAGATTACTTTATGATCATTACATGAATTTGTTGTAATAAGTAATAAACTTTTAGAAACTAGGGAAAATTATAAAATCAGTTCACAAGAAAATAACTAAATTCAGGCACATCATTTTCCTGAAGTCATACTTTAACAGGATGAAAAATACTCAGGCAGGAGAAATATATA
Organism: Protopterus annectens; assembly: GCF_019279795.1. NCBI lineage: Eukaryota > Metazoa > Chordata > Ceratodontiformes > Protopteridae > Protopterus > Protopterus annectens. Next base: position 259,812,464 of record NC_056748.1, on the reverse strand, counting down.
ATGCCAATTCTGTAGATCCCGTAAAGATGATTCAATCAACATCACATTTTGTGCAATTAGATGAGGATTTATCTTCCTCATGACAAAGGAATAGTAAAGTGAACAGAAAAGTGTGGAAGAGAAAGCTTCTCTTAGATTTTACAGATAATGGCAAAAAAGTTAAAAGAATGGCTTCAAAAATAATCAGTAATTCAGATAATAACAAAAAGTTGAATTAGGAAATTCTGGGGAAGAAGGGTCTGATGTGATTATATATCATGGCCCTACTCAAAAGAATAAAATGAGTATATGTGATTCCCACTTTAGACATCAGATGAAACCAAAAATATTACTAAATAATTAAAAATTACAGTGAGTGCATTAAGTGGTGTTAAATTGCATGAATTAGTTATAATGTGTGAGAAGCTTATATTGAATAAGATCATATAAATACATGTATAGTGATGACTGGATCAAATGATTTATCTAAAACCCCTTTAGAATATATGAAAGACATTAGTAAACTTCAAATAACATGTGTGGAAATAATGTAAAATATCTTTTTGTGAAATTCCACCCTATTCGGCATTTCTGGACTATGAGGATTCAAATGCAAAAATTGTAATACTTGGCTAAGGAGGCAAGGTTGTTTAAAAGGTTTTAATGTATTAACATTGTGAAAAGATTCAGCTTACTGTATATGTTCATAGGAGGTTACTAGGCTAATGGCCCTACAGCACTTACAAGCCTAGTCATATTTATCCCAAGTTGATCCAACTGTTGGTGGTTAGGTGAGCAGAGGTCACAGAGATAAGGGTCTATGTTAGTTAATACTGACTTCCTTTGTCCTAGAAGGACATAGGCATTAACCCAAGAGTTAATTTGCGGTCACCTATCCATTGATCTAGGTCATGTTTGAAGAGGATTAGGGATGGGATCTGTTTCACATGAATTATTCCAAAGAAGTGGCAGTTTCTGGGAGATATATCTATCTCTCCATTATGACTTGTTCATGTCAGAAGCTAGTTTAAGATCCCTGGAGCAAGTGACCCTCCTGAAGTTTGATTTACAAATGTGAAGCATTTCCATCAGGACTGGGTCAGACACTGCCCATAAGTCATGCACAGATCACCCCTTAGCAACCTGTAGAAGACAGAATATGGTGACAGGGCTTTCAGTCTTTCCACATAATATTTGTTTTGTGTACCCTGTAATTTCTTGGTGAGAAACCTCTGTGGTTTCTCCAATTGTCACAGGTGTCTTGTGAGGTACATTAAAAGGGAGCATTGTACTCAATTATTGGTCTGATGAGGGCCAAGTATAATGGAGTTATAACTTTCTTAGATCTAGATGGGATGCCTATGTTGTAAGTAATTGCTATGTTAAATTATGTTGTAAGCAATTGCTATGTTAAATTGTTAATCGCTATGTAATCCAGTGTAACTACTGTCTGTTTATTTTACTGTGGAGCTTTTCTCCCCTGGCCTCCGCTGAAAATGGACCTACGTCCAGTCGGACACTCCCTGTCAACAAATTTAAATAAATAAATAAATAAAAATGCCTTTATTTATAAGATGTGCCTCACAGAAGAATGTTCTTATTACTGTGGATATATGGTGGTCAACATTCAGATTGTTATCAACCTGAGTACTCAGATCATGTGCTACTGGGTCTACACTTAGTGAGTGGTGTCTATAATGTAATTAGCAGAGATGTCAGCTTTCCCAGTGAGAATAATAATGCATTTTTTGCTTTTAATTTTAATCCATGGCTTTGGTACCAATCAATCATCTGCATTAACCCTGTCTGCAGTATATTAACATCACTGGGGGACTCAGTGTGTTTTCCCAGTTTTGCAATTGTCAGCAAATATGGTCAACCACAAGCCGTCCAAGTTTGCCTGGACTTCTGAGAAATAAATTCTGAAGGGTAAGGGGCCCAGCACAGAATCCTGTGGTACGCCACTGGTGGCTGATCTTTTGCTAAATGTAAACTCACCCACTTTGACAGTATGTGTCCTGTCTGTGAGACAGTTGGCTACCCATCTGGTAACATAGGGGTTAATTCCCAAATGGGTAAGTTTCTCTATAATGTCTGATTGGGGGACTGTGTCAAATGTCTTGGCTAGGTCGAGATAGATGATATGCACTGTCTTTCCTTGTCCAAGTCCTTGGTGACTTTCTCAAAGAAGTCAACCATGTTTAGCAGGCATGATCTACCTTTAACACATCTGTATTGGGTTGGGTCCAGAGTTTAGAGATTACTATCTCCTTGTTAACAAGGTCCATATTGATTCTTTCCATAGCCTTGCAGATGAGGCTACTAAAGCATATGGGCCTATAATTCCCAGGGATGGTTGATGGCCCCCCTTTGTGCAGAGGGATTACTGTTATTATCCTCCATTCTGCTGGAACATAGCCAGTTCTCAGGCTGTGGTTAAACACAGATCCAAGTGGATCTGCTAGGTCATGTTTTAAGTTGATTAAAAAACAACCTGGGATGTTGTCTGGTCCTACTGATACCATGTTTCTGGCCTTGGAGATTGCAGAGATGGCCTGCTCTCTTCAGATAATAGGCTAAGGAATGGTGGCAGATATATCTTGGGAGATGACTGGAGGGGACAGGGAGGTTAAGTTTTCTCCATATCTGTTAGCTAGCTGGTTACCTCCAGTTGAGTATGGGTGGTGCCATTCACATTCAGTTCAGTGCAAAGCTGGGTATTCCCTTTTAGATTTTGGATGTAGTTAAAGAATGTCTTGTGATTATCCTTAGCTAGGAATGCTATTTTTGCTTCATAGTTAGCTTTGGAGGACTTAACCAGATCTCTAATTTGTTTATTTAAGCTAGATTTATTATTTATTTATTATTTTATTTTACATTTGTTGACCGGGAATGTCTGACTGAGCTAATAATAGCCCTTTTTCAGCAGATGCCCGGGGAGAAAAGCTCCACAAATAGACATTAACATTGAAAATAACATTAAATAGCAGAAAGTATTACACTAAGAATATAAAAGCAAGAAGAAGAAAAAAAATGAATTACAATACAAGTCAATATATATGACATAGGGATTTCTTACTCTGTTGAGCCACTCCCTCTTGTTCTTGGAGATTGATTTCTTTCTGCTGTTGTATAGCCTGTTTATGCTAGGGATCCAAAAGGGTGGCTTGTTTTTTCGGCAAGAGCTGGCCTTAATTTGGGCAAGTACAGCCAATTCTATACAACTGTTTAAGTAGTTATACCACTCAATGGTTTACACCTCTGCATAAGTGTCCATGTTATCTGCATTCAATAGGGCTTTGAAACTTCTTATACCATCACCTAGTACGAGGTAATTTGTCTTAGAAAAATTCTTAAGCATTCTTTAGCTTGATGGGGTATCTGGTCTTATAATCACATCAAACAAGACTGATTTATTGTCCAATCTTACCAGGGAGGATATCAAATAGAGGTGCAATGCTCTCCCATGCTAGTGAGTCCTATATCCAGGACAAATGAGCTCTTGTGGGCGTGCCGACTAGCTGGTCCTGTGCATTTGCATTGACAAAGTACAAGAACCTCTGAGCCAGTATGTTTGTGGTTGTGTATGTTTCCTAGTCGATGGTCAAATACTTAAAATCACCCATGAGTAAGGTGTTAGGCTGTATAACAATTGACTCCAATAAGTACAGGTATGTGGTATGCTTTTCCTGTTTCATGGTTGGAGACCTATAGATAGCTATGATCTGGTAGGGGGCTTTGCCTATAGTTAATTGAATAGCTCAAGACAGTCAACCTGTTTGACCAGTCTTGTGCTGTATTTATCCTTAATGAAGATGAATACACCTCCTCCTTTGGTTTTTGTATGCTCAGTTTATGGTCTGAATGTATGGAAGGCATTGTAGCCCTGCATGACCAGGGTGCTTTCCATGCCTTTGAACCATGTCTCAGTAACTGCACAGATGTCAGCATCTTCCAAAGTAAGTAGTGCTTCCAGAGAGTGCAGCTTCTTGATTAGACTCCTAACATTAAGCAGCAGTACCTTGAGTTTACCTAGAGAGGATTTTGTTATTTTGGGAAGTTGGTTATTTTGACACTGCCTAAAAAGGCACAATGGCAGTGGCTAATGACTTTACCAGTATCTGAAAGTCTAGAGGAGACAGGGGGGGACCATCTCTGGCAAAGCAGAATGGCCTGCTGACCATGTCTTCCCAGGCTGACAGATATTGGATTTTGTTGTAGTGACACCAGAAGCTAAACCAATTGTTAAAGTCAATCATTTCTGTTTGTATTGTGGCATCATCCTTGGAGAAGGTACAATGCTGCTTAACACTAGACTTATTGCTGACTGTCATGCATAATCTGAGCACTTAGTCATGGTTCTCTTCATATAATTCAGTGAGGTACATCTCAAGTCATTCAACCCCACATGGACTATGACAGAATCATACTGGTACTTGTGGCTGAGTGACTTAACTGCTCTAGTAACGACGGATACAGGCAACTGACAGGCAGCTAAATATAACTTGCTCCTTATTCAGCCTTGTGAGGGGAACATCCATGTGTCTCACAATCAAGTCACCTATGACTAGGGACATGTTTGATGAAGACATGCTATATATAGTAATAAAAGGAATAATCTTCTGACTCAACTGTTCATAAGGAATATAAGCATTATTTTTATATCTGGAAAGATAATAGACTAGAAACGATTAACAACAGAGATAGCATCAGTTGGTATAATGCAAATGAACAGCAGTGTGAGAAGGAAAAATACAGATCTTGATGTGATTATAGAACAGCATCAATTAAAATAATTGCTATCTTAGAAGGATGAGATTGCACTGGCCTGTTATTCCTGGATTTAAATAAGTATAAAGTTGTTAGTTAAAATACAAAGGGGATGGGGTTAATGTTACTCATTCATACAATTATGAATAGTTTTGTGGATAGCAAAAATGAAGAAAATTAAATCTCGAGTATTCTATTAAAAATGTTACCATATGGGGAAAAATTTATATTTAAAGAGTATGCAAAACTGAATACTATTTTAATGGTGCACATTACTTTTATCTAGTCATTAAAGACATTCTTAGATGAGAAGTTGACTAATTTTGGGTGACATCAATTAATTGGGTATTAATTGGAAAACTGAATTATATAAGACACAAATTGAATCTACTTTCATAGATAAAATGTATGAACAAAATATTTCACAACTGGTGGTGGAAGCCACTAGAGGCACACTAT